>NW_010202583.1:65718-80241 GCF_000695765.1 Mesitornis unicolor | reverse complement strand
GAGGGGAGGGGAGGGGAGCGCAGGCCTCGGTGGGCTGTCCTCTGCTGAGGATGCTCCGGGCGGCTGGGGGGTGCCCCATCCGGGCAGGGAGCAGGGGAAAGGTTGAGTTGCTGCTGCTTATACAAATCTGCAAGATGGCATTATGCCTTTTGTTTTTCTCTCTGGGGTTGGCAGCGGCTCTCCTGCCGTTTTTGGCCTTTCGTCCATTGTTCTCGTGGGTGCCGTGGCGGTCTCTTGCCAATGTGTTTTGGCAAGTCTGGCTAATACAGTGTGCCAAGAAGCTTCTCTTACACTTTACTGTATGCACTGCCCTTTTATTGGAAAGGATCTGAACTTGTCTGGGACTTGTGAGACCTACTACAATAGCAATGTTAGTAGTGCTGCTGATACATTACTGAACTAGCCATTACTTGAAAGACAGGCAATTCCTCTTCTCTTTGAGTATCTAGTCTTCTGGGTACCTTTTTTTTTTATCCTAGAGCCTTTGACAATGGAGATTTTGGAGTGCTGGGCCCTGTTCCAGCAAAGTTGCTCAGAGTGTTTACCCTTTCAACAAGTTTGTGGATTTGAGATGTGAGAGCTCTGTGTTCTGAGAAACTTGTGCTGCAGAAAGGAGGGAAAACTCAGTGTGGATACAGGCGAAATCTGGGGATTTTATGTTGGAGAGGAAAGGTATTCACGGGTATTCAGACCTGCTCTGAACCTGGTATTTCTCAGCAGGAGAAAGCTGTAGTGAGATCACTACAGATGGAGTATGGTTTAGGTGCTAGGTCTAGTACTTGGGATATTTGGACAGGTCATTGTTTTTGATACTAGCTGATGGCTCTTCAGCATCCTGTTGTGACCCTTTTTGTGTGAGTTAACTAGCCTGCTTTCTCAAAGCCAAAGCAGTACTTTTAAAAAATGTGTTTGGTAGCAAGGGTCATGCTGGGTTCATGTCCTGGAGTGTGTATGCTGGCTCAGGTACGTACGTCACTAGCCTGGTGCTGGCAGCATAGCCTGCTGCCAGGTTGGCTCAAAGGGGCTGGCTTCTGGCTATTGGCAGGTGCCTGCCATAGGAACTAGGCAGGCAGCGGGGTGTACCATACTTGTGGTTGCCTGCCAAAAGCTTTGCAGATGTAGCCAGAGTGAGCGGCAGCTGGTCTTTCCCACAAAACCTACATCAGCCAAAAAGCTGGCTTCCTGCCCAGGTGGAGATGACCAGCATTTTTCTGCCAGGCTTTATTGGAGGTCCCTGTGCTAACAAAAGATGTGATGCCTTGTAATGCTGGGGAAGGGGAGCTGTACTTCTCCCTGTTTATTTATAGACAGAAATTAAGAGCAGAGCTCCAACTCCCTCTTTCTGTCATGCTAAGCAACTTTATTAATCTCTGAGCCTCTGTTACCCTACCTGTAATGCTTCCCTCCCTGTATGTGGTGAGCTTGGCAGATCAAGAGCTGCGTTCAGGCTGTAGCGTTGTATGCTGACTAAGGAGAGGGAACTAGAAGCAAGGTAAGAAATAAAGTCTCTGACTGCAGCAGGTAAAAATGCAGATAAGGCATTCTCCAGTCTTTAATGCTGTTGTGCTCTTTGAAGACATCAGTCTTTATTCAGAAGAGGTATCAGATGAGTCCAGGCGGGGTTGGAGTGAACTTGGGAAGCAAGAGATGTCAAAAGACACCTGTGTTAGGGCTGCAGGCACAGCTTCCCTTACGGGGGGAAAGGCAGACTGAATGCTTTCATGTTTTCATTGACTTATCTCTAGTGTAACAGTTGTCATAGTGGTGGAAGTGGCTTTGTGCTCGATGTTTTAAAATCTTTGCAGTGTTACAGAGGCATTAAAGAGCTACTTATCTCCTATCAGGAGGCTTATGAGTTTGCCAGTCTGGCCTTGAAAGGAAGAGTGATCTCTGAGAGAACATCTGCTCTGCAGGGGAAAACAGATAAGAGTCAGTTGTGAAAGTATTTCTTCCTAAAGCCACAGTGTTGTTAATTCATACCCCAGTTACTTCAGGTCACTTGATGCCTCGTGACACAGGAGTGATGGCTGCCTGCTACTGAGGAAGTACAAGAGTGGAGGAAAATCCAAAACTGAACCAAACCCTCCAGAAATGTATGGCTGATTGTTTCCTATATCACTTGTAGCTGTGATGTTTCTGAACAGCTTCCAAAGGCTTGATGGGTACTGCTACATCTGGTAACCTGTAAAGATCCCAAGGCTGTCTAAGACCCTGTCGGACTCAAAATGAGCAGAACAACTGGTTTGTAGTGGTTTGCTTGTTCAGAGTGAAGTACCTGCTTAACATCAAAGTTTCACATTCTCAGGCCACAGCATAATTGAATCCTGTATCTCTTCTCTTGCTGAGTAGTCAGCCCTTGGGGCATCTCTCTCTGATGCACCTCTTATACCTGCCTTTTAGACAGCTTCATCTCTGTTTCAGACAAGACTCAAGTAAATTAGATTCTTGCATACATGATACTCTTTAAACGTCTGCATTAGTGCTGAGATCATATACTGTAAGCAGCTTTAGAAACTGTAGCTCCTAACATATCTATGGAGTGAGTTCAGCTCAGTTGGTTTAGGGATTAATTTCACTCACTGGCTTTTGATCCTGTTCTGTAGGAGTTGAGAAATAGTTTAGGTCTTGAGTTCCCTGCAGAGGAGGAACCAGAGATGTGAGTCTTTCCCCTGAGGCTTTGTGGATCTCATACCTCTGCCCCAGTCCCCTTCGTGACTTAGGTTTAAGTGATTTTGTAAATTGTCTTTCTGATTTTTCTGCCTCGTGCTTTGCAGATATAATGGCAGAAGTTAGTCAGGCTTTTCTAGTTAGACTCTGCCCAAACCCCCAGCTAATTATGGGAGTGTTCCCTTTTACAGCAAACTTAAATTCAGGCTGACAGAATTTCTTTGCTGAAGATGGGCAGCTCTTCCTGCAGCTTATGTTCCTCAGACTCTTCTGAGCAGCATTCAATTGCGGTGGGAGCAGCAGTCACCATTCTCCTGCCCTGTCTCCCCAGTCTACATTCCAAGAAGAGAGATTGAGAAGAGGGTCAGGCTGGTGAAAAAGTTGCTCTCATCCTCTGTTTTGGTGATTTCTGCTCATCCCCTTTCCTTTGTTTCCTGAAGTTCTCCCCAGTAGAAAAATGCATCAACTTCCTATAGCCCAACTGGAGCCTGCAGGCAGGATCATATGTCCTGAGGGGAATTTGGATGTCCCAGACTGACCACCTCTGCTCCATGTTTTGCTGAAGTTGCATCAGCAAGGGCTGGAAGCACCAGTTGGATGTTTTGGGTGGTGCATTAGGAAGCTCATCAGTAGCACTGAAGGAGCTTGAAAATCTGAGGTCTTCCTGTAGGTTCAGAACATGACAAGTCACTCCTGAGCTCTTGATGTGCTTCTTAGCTATAACAGTAAGCAATCGCAGATTCTTTTTTGTGTTTGAGTGCTCTAGTAACAATTCTCATTGGAGAGCAACCAAGTCTGTCCTAGGTTTTTGTCATTCTTCAAAACCCTAAGAGACTAGGTTGACCATAACTGAGACTGATTCTCTGCTAACATGATTAGAATTGGACTTTATAAATATATATATGTATATCTATCTACTTTGGGCTGGATGGGTATGAGGTTATTGAAAATAATATCTAATACAATGATTTGAAGAGATATATTGAACAGGAGCTTGTGTTTCTTCCAAGGAATGATGATACTGAAGGTTGGTATTTGGTGACAGGATCTTTGTTGGCAATGCTTGTGGTTAGCTTTTTCTTTCTCTCCTTGTTTTTTCAAAGTTCTAGCCTCATTACTGAAGCTTTGATCAAACATCAGAGTGTTGCTATTCCTCTAAACATATGAGAGAATCTTGCAGCTTAGTTGAAGGCAATAAATATAGCTTTTCCTCTGTTTCTGCTGTTTCAAGTTCCAGGAAGTGTCAGGTATTGCTGTAGTGGATTGTGGAATTTTTTTGTATTGCAGTAGAGGAAATGAGATGGTATTCGGAGGGAATCCTCCAAAAGGCAGCTTTTGAAGAGAGCCACATTCATTTCTTCCTTACAGTCAATGCAAAAACCAAGTACTTATTTTTTGAAGCCTCTGACACTTACTGCAACAAATTTCTCTCCTTTTCCCCTCAATTTTTGGACCCTCTTGAAGGACACTGATTGATTGGTGATTAAAAGTCTGGTTTGGCACTCCTATATAAAGAGAACCTAGAAGATTAACAAAATCTGCTGTTTCCTCTCTCTAACTGCTTCTTTCTTCCTGCTTGTTGAAATGGTTTGTTCCTTTGGCAGCAAGGTGCCCTCATTAGATGGACTTTGTAAATATTGTCCGTGTTCCCTGTGAGCAGAGGCAGCCGGTGTCTGTGTCCAGTATTGCACACCAGCTGTCTGAAGGACCATGTAGATGTGGCTCATAGGAAGCCTTGAAACTTCTCCAGTATTTTTTCTTTACTAGTGGGAGTGTTGATATTCTGAACTGTGGACCAGACATCCTCTAGAAATAGAAATGAAGGCCAGGTTTCACTTTGGAACTAGAATTAAGCTCTTTTCTCATAACAAGATTGGTTGATGTTAGATTATGTGTCTTTATGGGATATTAGCTTTCCTGGGCTGGGGCCTCTCAGTCTAGTCCTGGTCAGTAGTGTAGGACAGGATGCAGCTCATCTTGGCTCTTGGGCATGTACTTACCTAAATAAAGTAGAATGGTATAGATTTTGGTGGCATGGAAGACCTTACATCCAGAAGGAGAATAATTTCAGGACTTAGTCTGGAAAGCTGGCACTTTCAGAGTCCTCTTTTTCCTAAAGAAGGGCAGTTTAAGTGCCTTAGGCATTTTCTTCAGATCAACACGTGAGAAAGGAATTGGTGTGCATGAGGCAGTAGTGGTTAGTGGTGCATGTTAACTTGCAGGATCAAATGCTAAAGTTCACTGATCCTGTGATTCAGATTTTTTTTTTAATAGCATGTTACCAGATCATCAGCTCTGCCTGATCTAAGCTGTATCTGTTTTGTGTGCATTTGTGTCAGAAGGAGGATGAGACCAGGGACCTTTTCCAGTAACAAGAAGAGCCATGAATCCTGCTGCAAAAGGGTGAGAAGAACAAATATTAGGGGGAAAAAACCCCCAAATAACATCTTTCCAAGCCTTTGGCCAGATTTTTACCTTCAATGGAAGGAAAGGAAGGTAGCTGTAGGAGCAGGCAGGCTCTATGAACAACTGGCTGGAGCAGAAGTGAACTTACTGCTTCCATTTTGTATTTACTAATTTCTGAAACAAAAAGCCTGGTGGAAGGCTTCTTTGTGGTTGAAGTGTTTGCTCTGTGTGTTATGTCCAGCATCACTGTAGTAGTGCATTTGACAGTAATTCAGTCTTGGAGGAACTAGTGAGATCTAGGCCTTTTCAAGAGTGGGCAAGTGTTCCTCCATGAAGTGTTTTCCTGAGTTGTATACAGGGTCTTTTGGTGATGGCCCCATGAGGCCCTGTCACCCCTGCTGTCTCTAAATATCTATCCTGTGGACTGGAATATTTTCTATTACTTTGTGTCGCCTTGAAGTCAATCCAGTTAAGGTGTTTTCTGCTCACTTTACTGGATCTGAGCTGTGGAGGGTAGGGCAGAGGGGAGAAAATGTAATACAGGAAGAACACGGTCAGGAGACCCTCCTCTGATCTTGCTCAATGCTTCTGTGCACAACTTTTTATCCTGTCTATACAGGAGTCATCTTCACTTTGTTTTGCGGCTTCTTTCTGTACCTTATAAAAGTGGGATGCATGTCTTACCCCTGGGAGAGACTGTTTCCTGATACTGAGTTTTGACTTTTTGTTTTCTAACTTGCATGATCTGCAGGTTTGAAGAGGATTCCAGGCCCACAGTACTCGGTCTCCTGAAGAAAGTCTAGTCTGCTGTGCCGCCATCTTCACTGAAGAACATGGAGAAGTTGATATCAGAAAAGCCCGTTTGTGTGTCTAAGGTACTCATTGGTCTTTAGGGAATATTGATTGCCTGTTTTTGTCAGCAGAATTTGGGAAAGCATTGTCTGTTTTCAGAGGGTTTGCTAGTTTTTTGGATGGGTTTTTTTGCTGGAATGCTGTGAAGGTTGGTGCTGTTGAAACCAGTGGCCTTTCTGGAAGAGTTGTTCTTCATGACTGCAAGTAGCAATGCAGTCTTTTGGCATCACTTTCTAATTAGTCACCAAGTAGTCTTACTCTGTTCTTCTCTGCTTGGAATGGGGAGATTTTATTTCAGAGAGCTGCGTTTTGGTGTGGGAATGGTGTCTCCCATGAGATTAGGGCTGTTTTCTTGTTACTTATGGAGGCTAGTTACAGTAAGCATGTGCTTCAGTGTGTTTAAGTTATCCTCCTGTACGGCACTGTACTAAGCATTACAAAGCGCATCTGTTGTGACCTTTTTCATATAAGGACAAAACACGACTGGGACACTTGAGGATGGGGGTTCATCTAACTGAGATATACTATATGCTCTCTCTCCTAATAATTGGGTCTTAGGTACAGTGACAGGATCTCTTGTAATCAGTGGCAGAGCCTGTTCTTGGGTGTTAAAAGCTGCCTGTTGCCATTGCCCCTTTTGGCTTATACTATTTTGGCCAGCACGGCTCTCTTGAAAATTGCCATCAGGGTATTTTCAGTTCAGGCTTCCCTCAGAAAAACTGCATGCTAAAGCACTAGTCTGGGAATAGGTATATTGGTGAAGGGGCAGAGACCAAAATAAGGACTTCTTAATAACATAGTTTTTTGCTATTGTAGGGGGGGAGTAGTGATGTGAGTGGGTAGTTTCCCATGGTACTGAACTTGAAGAACTCTGATAGTCTCAAAAGGTACTCTGACCTTGTTACAGCAGGGCATATGAATCACTCTCGTTTGGTTGGGTTTTTTCCATTTTTTTTTTCCTTTCTCTGTCCCCCAAGGATGAAATTCTTATACTTCCTTCCCAGGAGAAGCCAGATACAAACTCCTGCCCTCGTGTACCCGGCAAATATTTTCTCTCTGGTGGGAAGGACAATGAGAACTGCAAGGCAAATGAGAAGGAAAGGGAGTGGATCCGCCCTGATACACCTAGCAAGTGCACATGGAAGCTTGGGAAACCCCTCTCTGCCTCCCCACATCGTCATACTACTCTGTAAGTGTTACTTTTATTTGCTGATTTTCAGTGCAGCACTAATCCATGTCCCCTCAGAGCCATGTGGATTTAAGAAATGATGACTGATTTAAATTGATGGTGTTTAGCATGTAGAAATCCTGGTGCTTCTTAATTTCTATGTGTAAGCAAAGTTAAGAAGCCAGATTAAGCATACAAGGGGCCTTGCACCAAAGAAGTGAAACTACATGGACTGGAACTAACTTATTTTAAGTAACTTGGCAAGCAGTTTCCTGACTAGGTGAAAGATTGCACTGTTAATGCCTTCTGCTTGTAAAAAGGCTGACTCTGAGCAGTGCTAAACTGCTTCATGCCAGGAGAAAGTGCAGAGCACTTCATACTTGCCTCAGCACTTGGCTTGATGTCTGATTAATCCTTCTTTTGACTTGATGTGTTGTGAGTTTGTATCCAATGGAAATTCTTTTAAACTAAAATATCTAAAATAACTAACCTAGTAAAGGACAAGGAGGAAGCTGGTTGAAATAAGAAACATTGGAAATGCTGTGTTGCTTTTGTGTGACCTGCCGGTGGCCCCTTCTGTCAATACACTGACTTTGTCTGTATGTGTACCAGGCCAGAACCTCTGAAAATCCTTCCAAGCATCCTGGATAAAGTTGGCGATACACCCATGGTGCGAATCAACAAGATTGGGAAGCAGTATGGGCTCAAGTGTGAACTCTGTGAGTACTGCTGCAGGCAGAAAATCAAAGTAAGAAACACTGTTTCAGAAACTTGGGTAGTCCTGGTTAGTAGTGTCATGTAACCTGGGCATAGGAAGAGTGCAGGTACCCTGCAGAAAACGGTGAGAAAAACTTATCTTTTTCTTTGGCAGATTTCCAGGTTTTCAGGATTTGGTCTTCTAAATAATTTTTCAGTTTGTACTTCCTAAGGACGTTTCCTGCAGTTTTTCCATCTTTGTAGATAAAGTTTTACTTTTTAAAAATTTTTTCATTTTCTGTGAAAAGAAGGTTTTTTTGAAGTTTTTTGACTGCTGCTCATATTCAGAGTATTCATCGGTGTGTGTGAAATCCAGATCTGCAGTTACTACTAAAGACCATTGAAAATTATGAAAGGGATGAAACTCTCAGTTTCAGGATTTTTTTGGTGGGTTTTCTGTGGTGGTTTTTTTTTTGGGGGGGGGGGGGGTTGGTGGGGTGGGGTGGGTTTTTTTAAACCCAACCATACTGGAGATATTCGGAGGCTCCAATCAGAGTCCTGAAAGGTAGTGTTTAACACCAGTGAAGGGATTAATGCTGGGAGTATGGGAATGAAAGTGTAGGCTGAACAAGGGGAGAAACTTCCAGTTTGATCAGAAACTCTTTGGCTGGAGAACGTAGCAGGAAAGAGGCAAGGCATATTGGTGGAGTTCTCTTCCGTGCTGTTGTACTGGAAGAGGCCTGAGGCTTTTTATCCCAATGACTGGGTTGAAATGAAGAGGAAAGATGAAACGAGACGCATATTTTGAGGAGCCTGACAGAGTGTGGGTTCTTGGCTTCTGTTGCCAGCATCAAGTACTAAATTTGCCTTGTTATGACCTGTAACAGTGGACATGTTGTGAACTGAATCCCATCTCTGGCGTTATAAAGTAGGGACTTCAACTGGCCAGACGTACTGACAGAGTTGCTCTTGCAGATAACGTTGGGGCTCAGCAGCCTGTTTGGTAAATGACTGTGTTCATGAACTCTGCTTGGTTTCTTTGTTTCCAGTGGCAAAATGTGAGTTTTTCAATGCTGGGGGCAGCGTGAAGGACCGCATCAGCCTGAGGATGGTAGAGGATGCTGAAAAAGCTGGTATCTTGAAGCCTGGGGACACTATCATAGAGCCAACCTCTGGAAACACAGGTAAGGGATGGAGAGACCCTAGCAAAATGTGGGATGAAATTGCTGTGGTGGTTTTTCTGCAAGAGACAAACTTGAGTTTGGAGCATGGAAACTGCGTGTGCAAGGAAGAAATGGGGTCCCTTCCTGCCTACGTGGTGTAGGGAGCAGTGCCTCTTCTGTCTTGCACAAGGAACAATTCTGCAGTGTCCTATGCTGACCAGAACAGCTGGAAGGAGGTCTGCTAAATTTGCAGAGGCCCTTTGCTTTAAAAGAAGAGAAGTGTTAGGCCAGATTCCCTAGGATCTTTAGGTCCTATTCAGGAATTAGCCTTGCTGAAAATAATGGTTAAAAAAGCACCAAAAGACTGGTGTGAATCTGGATCTTGCCATCCTTTTTGGGAAGTTCTGTGGTCCCTCTGTAAGGTGAGGTGGGCCTGGTTTGAGAATCAGCCTTTCCCAGGTTGGTGCAGTTGAGATGGGAGATAGGGTGCATCCCCACAGCACTGTTTGCTAACGCAGCCCTTACACAGCTACATTTTCAACAGATTTCACTTGGGTCAGTGTCTCCTCCTTGGAGGAAGGAACAGTCCTGCTAGTCAGGGGCCAAGGCAGAGCATCTGATGATCTGAGCAGGCTGAAGTTAGCTCTGGGCTCCTGCATCAAAACTGTTATACTTTGTTAAGCTGCACTGCAGGTGGGGAGTAAACATACCTGGGATGCTCCTCCTTGAGCTGATTAAAATAAAAAATATATTATCTCCTCTGAGGAGGTTCCTGAGCTGAGCTACAAGCTGTTCTACTGCCTGATGTGCTCTAGAGAGATGTCCTGTCCTGTTCGCTGCCTCCAGTGGAAAACTGGGAAGTCATATCTGTTGCCATTTGTTCAGCACCTGCTCTGTGGGGGGTTGAGTGCAACTGAAGCCCTTCTGATTGTGGCTATACCTTTTGTCTGAACAATAGTGTGTAGTGGAAAATATCCACATGTATTGCATTCATGCAGTATCTGAGGTAGTGCTATAACATCATGCTTTAGGTCAGTACCTGGTAAATGGTTGTTCTTACCACAGAATACAAAAGATAGAAAGAAGGTAGAACTGGAGGAGATAAAGGACAATTACATCAGAAAGCTGTTTCTTTTCATGTGAAAGCAAAGACAGGGCAGACAGTAACCTGAGAGAATTGGCTTTTGTTCTAGTTTACTGCTCGGAGCTACTGAGTATGTTTAACATGAGAGCTAATGTGTTATATTTTTGCCCTCTCTGCATCCCACTTCTCCCTCAGCTAAAGTCCTGTTTTGATGATGCTGCATTTCCAGGTCAGTAGCAGAAAGTACAAAGTGTTAAGAGTTCACAACTCAAAATATTTTCTTCATCATAAACCATAAGGAAGAGTGCTGGATGGCTTCTCTTCAGTCTTTGGCCTTAGTGAGGCCTTTGCTGTCTCTTCTTTTTTTTTTTTTATGATTTGGGCATCTATCTTCATCTGTAGTATATGGGGAAAAGATGTTATTTGTCATTTGTTTTTGTTCCCCTCCCAAATATTTAAAAGCTACTACTTGAATTACTTGAAGTATGAGTTATGCTTCTCTTACCGAAACAGTTAAAGATTTTTTTTTTTCACGCCTACACAAGCCAGCACCATTTAGAAACAGAGCCAGCAAGCCAAACAAGCATGTCTCTGTGTAGGGTAAACTGCCTGTGAGGCATTGTCATGAGTGTGTGTTGGTACTGTGCCTGGTACCCAGAACAGCAGGCGAGATGCTGTGCAGCCTGACCTCAGACATGTATCAACTAACTTCATCTGTTCAGCTCATGCAGCAGAGTGGTAATTTGGTAACAGGTGTAAGCTTCTCTTCTACAGGGAAGGCACTTCTGAGCTTAGTTGTTCAGGTAGGCAGACAGTGACAAGCTGGTAGGCAGAAATCAGGCTGGGGGTGCAGATTTTTAAAGTAGAAATTAGGTGTCTGTCTCTAACAGTCAAGTTACTTCACTGTAGCAGCAAGTTGACATAGTGCATTAGAACCTCAACCACAAAGAGCATTTAATCGTGTCTTTTTAGAAAGGTCCTAGTTCTGGCATGTTGCAAACTAGGGATTTAATGCAGAAGTGAGTTAATAGAGGCTCTAATGCTCTTCTGACATTATTGAAATGACTGCTCTGGTCTTCTTTAGCTTAAAGCTCATTCCTTTCCCAAATTACTTCTGTAAAATGAAGTGGGTGAGACAGAAGGAAGGTGCTGTGCATGTGGTGAAGCTAGCAGTTTGCACATGTTGTTTTCCCACCCTTGGCTAAACTTTCTGTTGGCTGCAATCCTCAAAGAACTGGCAGCATCTGTAAATCCAGTTCTCCCCAGCAGCCAGCAACATTCCCTTTGCCACCCCTTTAGAGACATGGTACTCAAGCCTCTGGTGAAAATCTGATTAAAGCCAGAGCATGCCAAAGCTAATGTTGTGAGGTTTGTTCTTTGGTGCTACTCACTGTATGCTCTACGTGTCTTTGCTTGCTTCCAGGGATTGGGCTGGCCTTGGCTGCAGCTGTGAAAGGTTACCGCTGCATCATTGTGATGCCAGAGAAAATGAGCATGGAGAAGGTCAGATCTGTTTCTGCTTTCAAGAATTAAAAACTAAGTGTGTTTGCACTTACAGAGTTCCTGGTACAGATGAGTGCTGTGGCTTTAGCAACAAAGGTGTAGGCTTTTGGCCTCCAAGTCGTTGGTCAGACAGAGCTCTGCTGAAGGCCTGTTGCCAGTGCTAAGAGTGATCCAAGCTGGCCAGCTGTGGACAGAAATGTGTTTAAGACACATGCCCACAGCACTGTCATGTGGAAAACTGTCATAACTGTTTTAAATGCAAATGTCGAGGGAACTTGAGATTTATTGGCATACTGAAGTAACTGAGGACAAAGTATGGCAATGCTGAAGCCTTGAATAGTCTTCTGTTCTGCACTGGGCTGAGCAAGGCCATGTGAGAGCCTGCTGAGCCCCTCAGGTTACACTGCAGGGTACTGGCAAGCATCTGAGTTGTGTCACCACAGCAACAAAGGGGAAGGAAAAGCCACCTGGGTAATGTTCCCTTTCCTTCACTTGTGGAAAGCACAAAACACTCGGCCATGGAGGAAGCCCTGTCCTGTGCTCCAGTCGGGTGGTACTGTGCCTGCAGCCAAAGCTGTGTGTCACAGCTGAGGCAGCAAATCACTTGTCTCAGTTCAAACCCTTCCAGCGTTCCAGCTGAAAGGCAGCGGCACAAATGAGAACAAGGTCCCCTGAAGGCCTGTACCCATTTCTTGTTCTTATCTGCTTCAGAGGGAGAGGTACTGCACGGCCATTGCCATGTGCCATGTAGCACCAAAGGCCTCCCCTCTGAAGACAGGCCTTGCATTAGCTCACTGTCAAACTTTCTTGCCCTCATAGCAGTTTACTGGTGCATAGGGCCCTGGAGGATCTCCTTTGCTGCCTGTGTCCAAAAGAGGAGGTAAATATACAGAATTTGCACTTAAACATAAAATACTGGGCTATGGCACTGGAGTACAGAGCATACAAGAATGGCATGAGAGAAGATGGTGTTTTGCCTGAATGAGGCTTCTCAATATGTAGTGATAGTCCCTACAGGCCTGAAAGCCTAGAACAGAAACAGGAATGTGACATCTAGCTCCTATGTAAACTTTTGCTGAGACCAAATTACATTAAAAATTTGGACTCACAGCTCAGTGATGCTGGGAGGCTGGGGTGTAGGAGAACTGCAAGAAAGCTATCAGAGACCAGGTAAAGGGGAAGATGTTTTCTTTCCCTTGCATCTCAATGAAGTCTCTGTTCTGGCAGAATGGTTTTTGGTATTGTGATCACCTTTATTTGTTACAGGTGGATGTCCTGCGAGCTCTGGGTGCTGAGATTGTGAGGACCCCAACTACGGCCAGATTTGATTCTCCTGAATCTCACGTAGGAGTAGCCTGGAGGCTGAAAAATGAAATCCCCAACGCACACATACTAGACCAGGTAAGAGCCAAAGTGTCAGAAGTGCAGGCATAGCATGGGAGGAGGTATTGCAGCCTTGTTCCTTAGCCTCCTTGGTTGACTGTCCAGCAGCCTAGGTGTCTCTGGAGGAAAAGATGTCCCACATCTTGAGCTGTAGTTGAGGCATCGCCTGCTTCTATAGTCACTAGAGGGCAGCAACGAGCCAATGTTTGTGGAAACGATGAAACATGGACGGCCTTACACTGACTTGGCAGTCCTGGATGGAAGAATAGGCACAAGTAATGTTCTTTAAAGAGGCTGTCCCACACAGGACTGATCTTGGCATTGGAAAGTGCTGGCACCTTAGAAGTAATCTTAAATTAGGTCACTTAGGAGGGTTGTGCCTCCCCTTGGGCATTCTGCTTAAATCCAGATAACAAGGACACAGTCTGGAAAGAGTATATGTAGCTGTTGTGAGGCTTGGAGAATGTTTATCATGTTCATGAAATGCCTCACAATGTGAATTTTGTTGTCTTTCTGGTCTACTTAATGACTCTTCTATCTTTCACTATAGTACCGTAATGCCAGCAACCCCTTGACACACTATGACACTACGGCTGAAGAGATCCTGCAGCAGTGCGAAGGTGTGTGTGCTCTAAAACTATCCTCCTCTTCAACGAGTACTTAGTATTCTTATTGTTGAGTACATGGAGAATGAGACCTGAGGTGGTAGAGAAATGCACAGATTTTGGTACAGGAAATCCTCTATTATGGGATCACTTATGCTGTGTCATTGGAGAATTACTTTATTTCGGTAGTCATAATAATGAATTCCATCCCTTCCTTTCTATCCCTTTCCCCCCCCCATCCTCTGCCCCCTTAAAGAGAATTGCTTTGATTTTTAGATTCCTCTGCTTGTGACCAGGTGGAGGGAGCAGTGACTCCACCATTACCCTGGGCAGCCTGTTCCAATGCTTGACAACCCTTTGAGTGAATAAATTTTTCCTAATAGCCAATCTAACTCTCCTCTGGTGAAGCTTGAGGCCATTTCTTCTTGTCCTAACACTTGTTACTTGGGAGAAGAAGCTGACCCCCACTTCACTACAACCTACTTTCAGGCAGTTGCAGAAAGTGATACAGTTTCCTCTCAGTCTCCTTTTCTTCAGACTAAACAACTCCAGTTCCCTCAGCTGCTTCTCATAAGACTTGTGCTCCAGACCCTTTACCAGCTTCACTGCTCTCCTTTGGACACACTTCAGCACCTCAATGTCTTTCTTGTAGTGAGGGGTTGAAAACTGAACACAATATTTGAGGTCCAGCCTCACCAGTGGGGTGAGTACAGGGGTACAATCACCTCCCTAGCCCTGCTGGCCACATTATTTCTGATACAAGCCAGGATGCTGTTGGCTTTCTTGGCCACTTGGGCACATTGCTGGCTCACATTCAGCTGACTGTCCACCAGCACCCCCAGGTCCTTTTCTGCTAGGCAGCTTTCCAGCCTCTCTTCCCCAAACTTGTAGCGCTGCATAGGGTTGTTGTGACCAAAGTGCAGGACCCAGCACTTAGGTATTTTTACATTCTCAGTCCAAATATCCCATTACTCTAGAAGCTTCTTCACTTAGGGG
>NW_010202583.1:49239-65687 GCF_000695765.1 Mesitornis unicolor | reverse complement strand
AACCGCTCTGGTGCAGTTGTCACCAGTAAGACCCGTTTACTCTGCAGAGCTTGCTTCTCTGTTAGCTCTAAGCAGCCAGGTTGGAGTACCAGAAGTGATTGAGCTGTGGCAGCAGAGACCTTTAGCTCCAACAGAGGTATTGGTTTGAGAGCTATTGGAGGCATTCGGTGTGATGCTGCAACCTACCATGTAGGCATTTGTTGTGGGTGGTAGGAGGAAGTCTTATAGGAGGCTACTAACGTGACTTATAAAAGAGTTTTTGATGGGACCCTCTAATAAGAAAATCTGCTATTAAATTCCTTTGCATTCCGGAGAGGACCATGTGAAGGGTTCTCCTCCTTCCCTTCCTCCCCCCACAAAAGTAGCTGTTCAGAGGGTTCAGCTTGCCTTTCTGTGGCAAACTTTCTTTGTTTGAGTTACAACAGGTATACTTTAACAGTATGCCATCCCACAAACAAAGTCTAGACAAGTTCTAGCTTTAGGCTTCTTGTTTGTATTTACTTTTCCTCATAGGCCAGTCACTGTCCAGTTATTATTGAGCTTATACCCCTCCTTGGCAGGGTGTTATTCTTTTGACTGGTAGGCATTTGGTTTTGTGCATGAATTGGTGTGGTTTATTTTTCATTAACAAAGCTTATCATGTGGATGCACCATGGAAACTGTAGGGGGTGGCAGAAGAATGAGCTATCATACCTGCTGTTACTCTTGAGTGCTCATGACTGTATTTTTCACATGAAAATGAGTAGTTATGTTAACAGTTCTCTGAATGGGTACCTATCCCATGCTCTTGGCACTCATTCAGTAAATTAACTCATATAATGGGCTGTTCATTCTAAGTTAAAGACTGAATTATTTACATCAGCAAATACAGTAACAGGAAAAATACAGGTGTCAGCTGTATGGGCCACCTCCAGCTCTGTCCAAAGTACCACAAATTGGTGCCTTGCTAGGCCACTGGATGGACACTTCAAAAGCATTATTGAAGTGAATGGGGAGCAAGGTAGCCTCAAGGTAGGTCTCATAACACAGCTCTTGGGAAGCAAAGAGCATTATCTTGCCCATTTTTGTTAAAAAAGTCCATATTTAGGTCTAAGTGTTTTTTTTAATCTATTATTCTGGGGGCGATTTCACAACTGCCTTCTATCCCCCACCTTTAAACAGGAAAAATAGACATGCTGGTGGCTGGAGCTGGCACAGGAGGTACTATCACCGGCATCTCCAGAAAGCTAAAGGAGAAGTGTCCAGGTTGCAAAGTAAGTGACAAGCCTAAAGCATTTCTCTTCAGTGGCATGAACCAAAAAGTGCTCCAGTTGGCACACCCCATTTGGTGCAAGCCTGTCCTGGGTCTCTGTGGGAAGCTCTTGGATGTTCTCAGTTAGAAGGTAGCTCTGAGCAGCAAAGAAAAGTTTTCAGACTGTCAGAAATCATCATATTCTGGTCTCACTGGTGACCAGAGTTCAGGTTTGGCTCAGCAGATGAAAACTGGCCTGCAGATCCCTTCATGGGGTGTCTGAGAAATTTCCTTCTCTGGTGTGTACTGCAGCCTTCTGTTTCCTCTCTGACTGTGCCTCCACTAACTTGTCTGGAGGTGTTGAGGTTTTACCAAGTGAAACTTCCTCTGCACACACCAACCTGTGTGTCTACCTGTGTGCTATGTTAGATTTCCTTACAGAAATTGGTATCGTGTTTCAATCATAAATATTTTCCTACATAGACAGGGAGTGGTAAACAAAATAAAACTTATGTGCTTACACTTGGCACAAAATATATTGGCCGTAATGATGCCTGATATGTGAATGAGGACAATCTTGTCTTGGGAAACCCTGTCTTCTGTTTAAACCAAACAAGATCTGTATAGAACAAGTGGTGCCCCCTCACTTAGTGTTCACAGCCTGAGGAGACAGGATGGGTTGCCAAGGGGCCAGAAGCAGCAAAGCATTTTGCTCACAGGGGAGGTGAATGTTGCCAGGATGAAATGAATAGGAGACTATGTTGCTGTTAGCTTGGCTGTGTGTGCAGCCAGTGTGACACCAACAGCTGCAATGAGGCCAGCGCTCATGAGTAAATAGCTGTGTTCTCAAAAGCAGTGCGTCATGGTAGCCAAAATAGAAACTGCTTCTCCAGATTATAGGTGTTGATCCTGAAGGCTCCATCCTTGCTACACCAGAAGAACTCAACAAGACAGACAAGACAATGTATGAAGTGGAAGGAATCGGATATGATTTTGTCCCCACAGTGTTGGATAGATCTGTAAGTCGTGCTTCTTGGTTTACTGCCCTTTGCCCTCTAGTGGGATGCAGAAGTGAGGAGAAAGGTGGAGGAAAAACTTGTCAAAGTCTTTCCCTGAGCTGAAAGGGGAGGGCTAGCAGGTCAGAACTATTCCTGTTCTTTCCATCAGCAAAAGCAGTCCTCGGAAGGCTTTTGCACTGGCCACATTTGTTTTGCAATGCTAGGTGGAAATGCAGTGGGCAGATAATGTTCTCCTAAAACACAGTACTTCAGTTAAAAAAAAAAAAAAAATCCCCAACAAAGCACTCCAACACCTTCTGACCAAAAGTGGTATGACTATGTTCTGAGCAGAGCCTGTGTCTCTGGGAAGCCCTCCAAGAGGGTAGAAAACTGTTTGATTCTCTCTGTGGCTGTCTCACAACAGCCTGTTTTCACAGCGAGGTTTCAATAAGGAGTCTGTTGTGCTAATGTGATCATCTTACCCTGGCAAAAAAACCCAACATTTGGCATTTGGAGGATGGAAACCCAGGCACATGGCTCAGTAGGCAGCTGTTACCTCAAAGAGCATAGGTTGAATTCACACTAGTTGTGTAGCTCCCTTAGCCCTCCTTATTTAAATATGCCCTTGTTTCTCTCTTCCTCCTGCTTCCCAGGCAGTGGACCAGTGGTACAAGAGCAGTGATGAGGAGTCATTTGCTTTAGCACGCATGCTGATCCGAGAGGAAGGACTGCTGTGTGGTAAGAGCAGATGGGAATCTTTTGGGTTTCTCTGAATAATATGTGGGAGGCTGAAGCCTTGTGTAGATCAAGGAGACTTCCTTCTACTTCAAAAGGTGTCTTCCTCACCCTGGGCTTCTCTGCTGCCTCTCTTCTTTTTCATTCTTTCTCATTTCACTTAGTTTGACAGTTTTGCCTCTGATCTGCATTTTGGCAGGTGGCAGCTCAGGCAGTGCCATGTCTGTAGCTGTGAAGGCAGCCAAAGAGCTGAAGGAAGGTCAGCGCTGTGTTGTTATCCTCCCTGACTCTATCAGGAACTACATGTAAGAATCTGTTTGGGTTTTTTTCGGTCTCTCTGGGAAAAGGGTGAGGCAGTCCCTCAGACCTTATTTCTTATAGCTCTCAGTTACCAAAGCAAGGAATGTGTTTTGGGCACAAGTTCTGAAGTATCTAAAAAGAGTCTGATGTGGGGTAGGAAGGAGCTTAGCCCTCTGGAAGCGAAGCTCCTCCTTGTCTGACTTCATTACATAACCATCACTGGTTAGCATCTTTCACAGGAAAAGACTTGCTTTCACTGTTTCATTTCCTGGGGACCATTGGTATTATCCCACTCCTGGAAGGGTCCCTGTAAGGCTTTCTGCTCTCTGTACCCGTGTCCATAGCAGAACACAGCACTACTGTAGCAGCAGGCAGTGCTGTCGTGAGTTTACAGGTGAGGGCTTTGAGCTGTGCTGAGTTCTTCTCCCACTGCAGTGAAACATACGGCTAAAACCATCATGTTTTGGGATGTTTCGTGACTTCTGTTGAATCCAGCACAATACTAGATGACTAGAAACTGCAGACAGACCTTGCCTGAGTACAGGCTGTCTCTCTATTGTATTGCAAGGGACTGATGTAGTTGAAGCTTCATTTCCTATGGGATTCCTTTTTCTTTCTGTGAGTATTTCTTCTCAATATGCCTGGCTGGTAAGCTTGGATGGCAAATGACAGTAGTATATTTTCAATAACGCTTTGTGTTAGTGGTAGTGAGCTGTAAACAGTTGCCTTTGTGTGCTATTTGGTTTACTGACAAGATGTTCAGCCTGCTAATGAACTTTTTACTTCCTAATGCTTTCCAGGTCCAAGTTCCTGAGTGACAAATGGATGATTCAGAAAGGGTTCATGAAAGAAGAAGATGATCTTGTAAACAAACCTTGGTAAGCATGTCAGATCCATTTGGATTTTCATAAGTCTATTCAGTCGTCTTCATGGCAATTGCTGCTTTAAAACTCTTTTCAATTTGCACTACTTGCTATGATTTGGATAATCTTTCATGCTATTGTGTTGACATAAAATTGCAGCTGTTAATCAAATCTGTTTAAATTAGTTGATTTCCTTCTTTGAGTTGCATGGTTGCAGAAGAAAACTTGGTAGTTAATGGTTTGAGTTTGTTTTTTTTGTGAAGAGCATTGTATCTGAAATGAAAACATAGTATCTAAAGAACCTTTGTGAGATCAGAGTTCTTGAATGCAAAGCAGTGCAAGCCTACATAAGTGGAGGGGGATCTTCCCTAATTTGCTACCTATGACTGTAAGTATGACTAGCTTTTTCAGTATGAGCCCAAAATTTTCTGTGTAAGATATAAATAATGAAACTGGGGAAGTTAGTACTGTCCATTAACTATCTGTAATTCCAGAAAGTAGATAAAATGAGAAAAAGCGTTGCAGTCTTAAAGCCTTCTCACACTTCAGTGACTTTCTGCTACTGGGGAGAAAACTTGAAAGCCTTGAAGGTTTACTGATTCTGGCCGAATCCTGACTCTTCCTTGCAGCCTTTTGTCACTCCTGTAGTGTTGAAGGACACTGTACATGAGCAACTGGTTCCATTCTCTCCAGAAGACTTGCATGGGCTTGTTTTTTGTTTCATCCCCAGGTGGTGGAACATCAGTGTTCAGGAACTGAGTCTCTCTGCTCCCCTGACTGTGCTTCCAACTGTTACCTGTGCAAAGACTGTTGAAATTCTCCGGGAGAAGGGATTCGACCAGGTACCAGTTGTTGATGAATCTGGGTATGTCCACGTATATCACTATTCATCCATATGTATCACTTCCCTCACCAGGTCCCAAGGGATGTCTTTAAATGCTTACAAAAAGTATAGTATCCTGTCACTCATCTTTCTTCAGTTATAGTAATACAGTTCAGAAATGTTACCTTAAACACACTAATGCTGTCTTTTATATGTTGAAATGCCAGGACTCTCCTGCTCTGCACATAAAAAACTTCTAATGATTATTATGATATACTTACTCAGTGTGTCTCTGCAGGACAATTTCATTGGGTGTTTTATAATAGTTGTTTAACTTAGTAAAGCAAAAAATCATATTTAAAACAAATAATGCCAAACCTACCCATCTCCACCAAGACTTTCACCCAGTTTCTCAGAACACTGCATTATGGTGCAATGTTATAGTGACCCCTATAAACCAGGGTGTCCCCAGCAAGCCAGTATGCCGTATTACTAATGAAGAGCTGCTCAGTTACTCTCCAGTTAGCGTGCTAACTCAAGGGATTAATTGTTGCAGGTCCTTGCAACATCCTTGCAGGGAGAAGGGGAATGAGCAACATTGAGGCAAGAATGTCTTTAGCCCTGTCACACCTTTCAAAGGACAGATGAGGACATAAAGCAGAAGTTACTCTTTTCAAAAGCTCTCTCAGATTGCAAGCAGCTCCCCAGTTGCAAGAACTCAAGATACAAAGAGCCTGATGCTCAGAAGGGCCAGGCACCCACAGCACCTGCTGACTTCTGTGTGAGTCTCCAGAACTTCTTCCTGCAGAGACACAGAATCCAAGTATGCCATCAATAATGTTGCTTTATACCATGAAGCAGTTGAACTGAATTTTCCAGGCTGGCTGAGAGTGGATACTTCTATCTACGGGAACACCTGAGGCTTTTGAGGTGTTTAGCCTTATCTTCTCTCTCTCCTTCCCCAGGGTCATTTTGGGCATGGTTACCCTGGGTAACATGCTTTCTTCACTGCTTGCTGGAAAAGTTCAACCTTCTGATGAAGTCAGCAAAGTAATCTACAAGCAATTTAAACAGGTGAGCAGGTGTATTCTACAACTCCTAGTTCTCTGGCTTAAAGTATGACTGTAGGTGTCCTAACACTATGATGGCATAAGGTTGGGTAAGGTTTACTCAGAACCACACAGAGCAGCTGCTACGGAGCACAGATATGCTCTAAACTCTGTCCTAGGTCACTCAGCACTCCTGGGCTTATGTTGTGGCCTTATATTGTGCTGTTCCATTACTTCCAACAGGCTTTCTTCTAGTGTGCTTGTTCTTTCCTCCCTCCTGATAAAAGCCCTGGCAGAAGTCTGGGCAATGGAACTACCCAGGGGAAGAGACAGGGAGATGCTGAAACAGCTTTTCTAAATCTCTGTATCGGCTAAAAACAAGCAACTGTTTGCCTTTTGTAACAGATCCCATGCTGAAACAGGGGGATGGCTGCTGAAAGCTGATGTTGTCAAGATATGTGACTTTTTATGTTAGTGAGTTTCATGTGTTCATCCAATGTGGGCATGCCAAGATACCACAACTTTCCAGCTATATGGGTGCTCTTCTAAAGTATATAAGTATTGTTGCTTTGCTTCTCTAGCACAAAAAATATTTTATTTTTAATGTGGAATGCTTAACCTAGTTTTCACCAGACTTTTAGTTTCAACACTGTCTCATAGTAGATGAGGTGCTGTATTCCGGAAGTATGTGTAATGCTGCTGTTCAGTCTACAAAATACCAAATCCCTGAGGTTGAGAAAGGATGCTGGTTCTTTATGGACAAATGTAAACATATTTTTTCCCTCCCAGACAGAGAATCAAGCATCAGGTGGAAATGTGGTGCGTAACAAAGCTGTTTAGTTCACGTCCTTCCTCACTTGGATGCTTTTAAGAGTTTCTGGGGCTGGTGGCGTGCAATCATTTCTGTAGCTACACTGGTGTTAGTTGTAGTAGCCAATTCTCTGCATTTCTGAGGTTCTGGCTTTTTTCCATGGGCAGCTTGAAGTTTCTCATGCTTCTTCGTTAAAGAACAGCTTAACTGTGTCTCTTCTCTGTAGTTCTGACTTTTTCTTGGTGGAGGATGGAACGCAAGTGACACAGAAGTGGTGGTATTGCTAACGTCCTAACTAAAAGCATCGTTCTTTGGTTGTTTTCCATTTGAATTGATGATTTAATGGAGAAACGTGGTTAAATGCACATAACCTCAGAAGTATTGTGGATTTTGCTTTTCTTAGCACTTTAGTCAAGCTTATTTGGCTTGTTTACTGGTCAAATTGGGAAAACACGTCATCTGTATCACTGAAATTACTTCAGATATCCTACAGTTAGGATCTGTACCACAGCATCAATAAGAGAGAGGTCTGCTCAGCCTGTGACTACCAAAGCAGATCATCTCTTGGCAACACAGGAAGCTTTCCTTGATATGATTGCCACAATTATTTTGTGATGATCTCGTAAAATGGAGGAGTAATTGTTATAGCTTTTAAAAAGTCTGCAGTAGGATAGTACTCTAGGGCTTTGAAACACTAGTCACAGGATAATTTGGCAGTCTAAGCAAGTGCTGTGTGTTAGTGGAGAGGAAGGCCATTTTTGTGGAGTCAGATGTTAGTTCCAGCGGTTTGGGGTCTCTTTACCCTCTCTTCCCTGAAGGATTTTTGCATCAGCTACTAATATCTGTTAGGTGTGGTGCAGACATAGCCTTAGCAGACTTCTTGTCTGCCTTTACCAGAAAATAGGACTGACACTTTCTTGTTACTACACCTAATGTTTCATGGTTAGCCCGTTCCCTGGTGTGATTTTTGGTTAGTGTCCTAAACTGTTTAGCACTCTGCTAAACAATGCAAAGACTGGTGTCCCCAGCATCCCTCTGGACCAGAGCCTACTTCTAGGGAAGGAGAGAATTTAGAGTCACGAATTTAGAGTGCCTCATCACTTGCCCTTAGAGCCAAACAAGCAGTTCCAGTCATGTGTACTTTAGTAGCATGTGCATAGGCTAATTGCCTTAAAGACTTAGCAGGTTTTAAAAAAAGTGCCTAAATGGGGGAAAACTCATGGGCAAAATTTTTAGGGAGCTTGAATTAGTAGTAGTAAGACGGATGAAAACAGTGTTAGAGTTCTGATAGATTTCAATTAAGGATTTCAAAAAATATTTAGGTCTTCATAGTTGCCCAAGTGCTGTTCATCGGCTGCTTGTCCTGGTCATCTTTAGCCTACCAAGTCCCTGAAAACGGGTGTATTGCTAATACATAATCAGATGGCAAGAGGCTCTACCCCTTCAGTGAGCTTTGAACTTAGGTTCAGAAGTTAGGCTGTGCATGTACATTCACACAAAACTGCTTGTCAGTGATGGTTACTGATGTGGCAGCAGATCTGGATTTCCCCCTGCCCCTTGCATAGCCCACAAGACTAGGGATTAATGCTCCAGTATGCACTGTAGCCTGCTGATCCCTTAAACACAGGCTGCTGGGAATCTTTTAGATCTCTTCTAACTCGCAGTATGGAGACCAGAGCTCTGTGTTCCAGTGCAGCCCAGCTGCTCGTGCTGTGGCATTTATTCCTCAGTCACAAGCTGAGCCCACTGCAGGATAAAGAGTTTTTTTAATCTGCAATGCAAGTCTTTTTGTGCTGTAAACTCCTTTAATCCCGTTTAATGAAAGTATGTCAGATGGTGGGTGCTGCTGTTACGTGGGGAGAGTCACCTGAGTAATTGATGTGCTGCTGCCTAATGTATTAGAGCATGTAGGAAGAGCAGTTTTCTGCATTCTTTCAAATGGTGCCAGTAGGTGACTAGCTAAGTGTTACAGAAGAATCTATTGTTTCTGCAGAGTCAACACAGGATGCTTTCCTGTTTAGTCACAGCAAAGCTGAACTTCTCTAAAAATGAATTCTTACTTCTCAGTTCCTTGATTTGCACCTGAATGCAGTTGTTAGTGCAGCAATCTTCACACTTAGTTTTGGTTTTGGCTTGTTTGGGCTTTTCTTTTCCTCTGCTGCCTTTGCAGAGTATATTCACTTCCACACTGATTTGAAGCCTGATTCATTCACTTTTTCCCAGTCTTGCTAGAGTAAAATCACCAGGTATAATGAGTTTTATGGGATCTTCCTTTTGTTAGACACATGGAACAATTGGCCTTCTTCCATCATTAAGGTTTTTCAGATATTCAGTATGTTCAGTATATTCATTATGTTTTCAGAATCAGAATTAATAATTCCCTGTAGTGCTTAATTTTTTTGTTTTGTCTTCTTGGAAATCAGAAACAAAGAAAACTCTGATCTCTTAAGTTGGCCTTGATTTGTTTAGTGTTTTTACAATACTTCACGTGGGAGCTGTATATAAATGCTGATGTATTGTTTTTACTACTGCATGAAGTATGTGGGGATTTTCGACCACTCAATATATAAAGAACTGTTTTATCTAAGTTTTGTAACTCTCTCCTCAGATTAACCTGAAAGACAACTTGGGGAAACTCTCTCATATCCTGGAAATAGACCACTTTGCTCTAGTGGTTCATGAACAAATTCAATGTGAGTATCATGTACCATGCCTTTTAAGAGGGTAATCTTTGATTGATAACAAGAAGCAAGTACAAGTGTGAGAGCATCAACAAGTTCTGAAGAAGCGAGGTCCTCTTTCTGTGCTAATGCTTACTAAGACCCTAGTGCAGCAGTTCTTGGAGAGTAAGTGTTAAATCCATTAATAACCCCACATAGTGTAATGTACCTGCTTTTGGAGCAAGTTACTGCTCAGAATTGAATGCCAGAGTCTAGTCCACTGTGCAGTGTCTTTGCTAGTAGTGGTAAGCCAGTGAATAGGCTCCTGCAGTGCAACTCATCTTTGCTTCTTTCTACTCCTATCATACAACTTCCAGCAGTTCCATCACAGTGAATGTCCCAGGTTAACTATACCTCAATTTTTTGCCTTTCTAAATCAAAACCTTTGTTACAATACAGTTTACTAAGATCTAGATGTCAACACTGACATCACTGTCTGAAGACAGCCTGATACTTCTTTTTCCTGTTTATTTCATTTAATCTAACTTACTCCCTTTCACTTGATGTTTTTCTTCCAAAATCTGCTTTTTTTTTCTCGAAACTCTACACTGCCTTCTTCTTGAACTGGAAATGACTAAATAAATCTTCAAAGCTATGGTATATCACTACTATATGTGAATAATACTCTTGCCAGTTTTATATTCCTTATAGCAGGCAGCTTGCAAAATTACAAACACTGAGAAACTAGGCTAAAAACATTAAGTCTCATCAGATAAACTTATCGGACAGCTATCTCAACTACAACTGTAAATGAAGAATAGTCATCAAATTTGAGCTTGTTCCTGATAATCTCCGTAAGGATGTGTTTTTGACTCTGCGCTATTTAAAAGGCTAGAATCTCCCTGGAAGCTTATAATGGAACAAGGCAAATGAAAAGTCCAGGACATCCCATCTGGCTGAACAAACTGAGTATACAAGTAGGCTAAACATCTCAGTACAGCCAGACTACAGGAACAGGGAGCTTAGGCCATAGATAATGGGCCAGAGATCACTTGGCCACGCAGTTCCCAGGTCAAAGGCTTATGTGAACTGTGAATAATCACTGAATCTGTGCTCTCAATGCAGCAATGATTAGATTGTTAATAAGGTTTTTGAATATAAATGGGAAAATGTTGTACTCTTTTTTTGGTTGTTTTTTTTTTTTTTTACTAAATCTGTATTTGATGGTGATGTAGGAAGAGGTAGTTTTGCATATCCTCTAGTGATCCCTGGTTCAAATGAGATAATATCAGTCTGCGACTGTTTCAGGTAGAGCCACAGAAACTCATGCATGAGGAAAATATACTTTGTAACCGAGCATTTGGTTTGAATTTTTGTCAAGAAAAACAAATCTGATGGACCTTTCATCCTTCCTTTCATAATGTTTCAGTTTGTTAATCCCTCTTGTTGAGAAGCCTATCTGAAATAAAAATCCTTGCTGCTCTCTGTGTGACTGTTGGCCAAGAAGACATTTGGGTTCCCCCTCAGTGTACAAGGGTCATCAGTGATAACCAACTCTGCCAGCAGGCCCTGACAACGGAGCTGGGTTGGTTTGGCACTTGTCTTTACAAACAGCGTCATTAAAAGCAAGTGAGATCATGTGGTTTTGTGCCTCCTAAAGCCAGGATCCCCTCTTTTGTTTCTGTGCAGATCACAGTGATGGTTCCTCCAGTAAGCGGCAAATGGTGTTTGGCATCGTCACAGCCATCGACCTGCTTAACTTTGTGACTGCACGAGAACGGGAAAGAAAGGCCAACTAAAGTCAAGCAGCAACGCAGAGCCTCTTCAACGACACTTTGCAATCTCCAACAAAGAATCGGGTTTATTTCTTAGGTAGAGTGGTCTGTCCTTAGAGTGTTTTGTTTTGTTTAAATTCTGAAAATAAGCAGTTAGCTATCTTGGTGTCAGCTCTACAGCCAGTGCATTTTGCTGTATTGCACAGCTTCTGGGGACTTGTTTCTTAATCAAGTTATACAATATTTCTTATCAAGACAATTTATTTTTTTACCTATATATATATGTAAAAATATTGCCTAAATTAACTGGTATGTTCCTTACTTGTTACGTCTAAAGTCTGGCTTTCCAAAATAGTTTCAGATTCATCAAATGTCTTGAAATAAAGAATTTCTGAAGCAGGGGCCTAAGAGAGCTCTGGAAAACGTTGGATTTATATTTTTCTTTTTTTTGTGCAAAGGTTCTAAGTTAACTAATACCTGTGTGAAGACAAAAATGGGTCTGGGATGTGGAGAGAAGAAAGGGTTTCCATTTTGGTGATATTAGTGTAAAACAGGAGGAGATCCTGAGGGCTGGAGTTAAGGCTTGTTTCAGCCAGCTGCTCTGAGGGAAAACTGACTTGAGTGGAAGCCTGAGAGTGAAGTGACAAGCACGCTACTGACTGTATTCTGCTCGGTGCACCAGCTTTCACTGTGAAGGCAAACCTTACTTTTTTTCCAATTCTACCCTGATAAGTAAGCACAGGTTTCTCATTGCAGGGGGGTTGGACTAAGATGGCTTTTATAGGTCCCTTCCAACCCAAACTATTCTATGATTCTGATTTCAAGTGAAAAGATTAAAAGGTGAGATCAAGCTTCTTTCCTGAAGGTTTTTGAAAAATCACACTTTCATCTGCTACCTTGCCTTTACCTTCACACCCTCTTATTTATCTTAAAATGCTTATTTTTGGCTCTTCTGAAACAGGCATAAAGGTAATCTTGTTAAGAGCTGTAAACTCTTTCAAGTTCTGTTCAAGTGCTCTTACACTGTAGCACCTTATTCCAAGAGAAAAACCCTGCTATTAATTGAATTCACTGTAGCCAAGCTTGGAAGTAACTGGCAAATGTGCTGTGGGCTGGTGCTGCTGAGAGTAAACGAGAGTCATGTGCAGTCGGTGTGTGCAGCTACAGCTTTTCACTGCTTCTGTAACTCTGGATTTTTTCTATAATGTTTGGCTTGCGTAGCCCTGGCAGGGGCTGGCACTGGCAGCCCCATCCGTACTCTGCTGTGCCCAGGCTACTGACTGCTGTTAGTGGTAGTGGTGTGTGGAATCACCCCATGGTTACAGGAGAAGTAGCTGTTCTCCATCAAGACTGCTCTAATCATCTTCTAAGTGGCCTTTTGCCAAGAATAAAGGTTTCAATCAGCAAGAGTGACACTTTTCTTAGCTTGCCTCTCTTTTCACTGAAGTAGAAAAATACTATTTAGTCCGGGGCTATTGCTGGTAGGATAGCAGAGTTCGGGTTGGTTGGTTGGTTTGTTTTTAAAGCTGAAGGGAGTTGTGAGTCAGCTGAGAGGAAAACAAAGAGCTTAGTTAAAAATCACAGTTACTACCTCCTGTATATAGATTTTCTACCTTGCCGGCCTCCCTGTGGCAGTGGAATTTGCCATACATTTTGGAAGTGTGTGCTCAGGGGAGAGAGGTGGTGGAAGCTGCCCTGTCCTATGTCGGTGCTGAGCAACACACATCAAGCAGACCCTCTGCGCTTGTGCCTTGGGTGATGCTGGAGAGGGATAAGAGCTCACAGCCAAAGAGGTGTCACCAGTGGCAGTGTCTGCCTGCCAGCAGTGTGGCAGCCTGCTTTGCTTTCTAGCTGCTTCTCTCTCACCTTAAATTCATGAATGTTAAAAACTTTGTTGTAATAATAAAAAGCCTCAGATGGGTTTTTGGTAACTCTTTAATGCCATGCTGGTGAATGCTAAGTTTATTTTGCCCTTGTTCAGTTTATTTCCTTAGTTATTGGCTGTCCCTTCAGATTAGGGCTGTTGCTGAAGTAACATGACCCATACTTACCTTTAAACTATGGTTTAACCAATAAATTCATATACTACTTTAAGATTTAAGTCAACTATTCCCAAGGCTCTGGAGTAAACTACTATAAAGTCTAAAAATGTGCAACTTCAATAATAATTGATTTTAAAGGATGGTTTGTTTTGTTTTATTTTATTTTACTTTTTTTACCCTTATGCTGTATAGTGACTTCTTTCTCACTGTTCCCCCTCACTGTAGTAGCAACTCCAGCTTGAGTGCTTTGACTAGTAGAAAGCTGAAGTAGTGCAAGTATGAGATGTGTCTTTGTGCTAAAGACGCTCTTTTCAAATCTGTATTTGCTTTTCTAGGCTGAACAGCTCTGCCTTACCTCCTGTTACTGCTTGGAAGAGCCTAATAACTCGTCTTTCAAACTGTGTTTTTTTTTTTCCACTACTTCCCAAGGGCTCATAAATAATTTAGCACAGTTAAGTCTTTGATCTTAGCACTTTTAACATCCTTTATGTTTCTCAGTGCAGAGAGGGTTTGCGAATGGTCAGTTGTATCCCTTAAGGCATTAGCATCTCTACCAAGCTTCTAAACTCCTTTCCCCATTATTTCAAATACTGTTGTCAGATATATGTTCTTATCTGTTTTTTACAGGGAAGACTGAGAGACTTATGTCTTTGATTACTTGTATTTTCACTGCATTTTTGATTCCCACACTTGTTAAAGAACCTGTGTACTTCACTGGATGCTGCTATCTGATGTGTTTGCTGCAATCATAGCTGTCACTGCTGCTGCATTTTGACATTACTGTTGCTCTTGAAAGTTTACCCTGTTTTTCCTCATTTTCCATCTGACCTTCAGTGATGGGAGTGGACAAGGTGGCTGCTTAAGTATTTTGGGTTTGTTTTTTTTAATTTTCTTTTTTGTGCCTGTAAAAGCTCAGTGTCCCGGCCTGACTGAATTAAGCAAGAAATATGAGGAGGGTAGGAGATTTTGCTTTTCAGAACAGAAGTATAGGAAAGAGTTGGAGCAGCAGAAGATTAATGGGTAGCTTTACCTGTGACATAAAAGTGTAAAGATTTTGGGTTTTTCAGTTTACCACTCATAAATAAATCTCTGTAGTGTCATGAAAACAGGTAGCATTGCTGACTGTAAGAAAGAAGGGGTGGTTAGAGCTGGTAGGGAGGATGGGATATGAGTCTAAAGCAATCCAAGTAACCCAGAGCATCCAAGAAATCCACCTGCTCTGCTCTGCCTGTGTGGTTTAGGAGCAGGAGCTGTCTCTCGTTCTACGCTGGCACAAGGAGGAGGCAGTGGCCAGCAGCCACTCTTACTCACAGTACAGCCCTGTTTGACCAGAGGAATTGGGTAAATACAAGGAGCTGCTGAATGACTGAAAAGCTTTCCAGAGCTCTTTGCTGTAGCCGGGATGAAGGCAACAAAGAGAAGGGGACAGGGAATCCTGCGAAGCTGAAGTTTTTCTGATGCAAAAGTTTACAAGTGTGATGCTTTTTCTGGTTTGTAGTGGTGGGGTTGTATTAACACTGGACTCGCCTCTGTTTCAAGTACTATGAGGACCAAGAAGGGCATTGCAGTTTGTTTTTGTCTTTAGCCTGAAGTCCAAGTCCAAAGCTTGAACAGAGCTGTCTGTTTTTCTGAAGTGGGTGCCTGCATCTTCTGTTCACCTGTGCTGGTTAAGTGAGTGCTGACTAAGCCTGAAAACTTCTTTGCACGTGGATACTTATATCAATAATTTTATGCTGTATTTGTGTGTCACTGTAAGAGAATGTCAGTCCTTTTGGTCATACCTTGGCTCTGCAAAACTACTTTCATTTTCTCACCTGAAGACAATTATCCAGTAAAATCTGTATAATATTTTTCAAGCAGTTATGAGGCAATGACTTAAGAGTGACTTTGAAGTTGTCGTGTCCAGTATTACTTCCCGCTTCTTCCACAAGCTGTGCCTGACTCCAGAGCTCTGTCTAGCTGCCAGACCAGTCTTCTCTGCCCACCAAGCTCATTGCTAAGTGGTTTATGAAAATTTCTGCTTGCCGTTATGAATTTCACACCACATGCTCACTGTTAGGTGTTGCCTAGCATTGGCAGCCACCATCCAACAGCCTTTCTTACCATGTAGTGTCAACACACTACCATGACAAAGGGAAGACTTCTTATGTTTTAAAGAGCTGGGAAAAATCAGTACTATGCTCTGTATTTATTGCACAAATGTTGATAAATGTACCATATAAAGAGTTCAATAAAAGTTGTTTCATTGCAGAATGACTCTGGGTTTTTTAATGGCAGCTCAAGTTGACAGTCTATGAGACTGTAGTCTGTGAGAAGTTTTTATCAGCTGCAAAAGACCTCTCGCTTGCAGCACGTAGACTGCAAGACTCTGGTTCTTTTCTGTCTCCAAAGAGCTGCTGACATGGCAGGACTGTCAGTGAGGCAGCCCACTGCCTGCTTCTCATGGCTGGGCTTAGTGCAGTCCTGGTGCTTCTGTACAGGGTAGGAAAGGAGGGATGTAGAACCAGGGCTCAGGGACCACTGGGGAAGCTCCTACAGCAACAGGTGCCTGTGTGGTCAGCTGGACAGGTATTTCTGAGTAAATGCAAGGGGTATGGCCAGGCTGTGTTTCTGAGAGAAGGCGATGGTGAAGCTACAATAAAAAATGCATGGATTCAAGTGAGGTGCATGAGTGTTGTTCTGTGGGCAGCTCGGAGAAGCCAAAGGAGCTGGCTGTGTTGCTTAAGAGCTATGTATTTGTGCTGCTGCTCAGCATCATGGTCAATTGCTCAAGTGAAACCAGTGTGAAGCTGGTTTATATCTGCTAGGGAAGTGAGTAAACCCTCTGTTTTTTGGTCCCCATTTCCTCATGTGGTCAGTCCTTGCTCAGCCCCATCCAAATAGCTGAAGACCCCTGTCAGCCAGTCTTACTGGGACATTGTTCCATCTCACAGGGACATGGGGGAAGGCTGGTGAGCGAAGAGGTGCAGGGGGGCTTCCTTTGCCTGCCTCGGGTGCCGGAGCAAGCCCCGTGAGTGCGGCAAACTCCTTGCTGTTTCGCTTGTCTGTGTGTCAGGTTTTCATATGGGGCATGGTTCATCTCCTTCCTCAGGCACACAGAGTGCTCTGTCCTCAGCTTTATCTCCTCACTCCTGATCCAGGTTGCTCTCCAGCAGCATGGG
>NW_010202583.1:27155-49208 GCF_000695765.1 Mesitornis unicolor | reverse complement strand
AGCAGGAATACCATACAGTAAACTTTCCTTACCTTACACATCCTTCTCATGTGATCAGTTGAAATGCTGTCATTGCCAGCAGCAATTGCAGATTGTTGCCTTACCTTTATCTTTCAGCAGTCTACTGGGAGGCAAAAAGGATCCTGATATCGCAGCCTGATATGCAGGAGGCAACGTTGCTCCCAGGCTCACCCATGCATGGAAAGGCCAAAGGCTAACCTGACACAGAGGGCAGCAGGCAGCGGGGGATTGAGTCCCACCCACCAGTAGGCTAAAGGTGCACCTACCCCAGGAGCCATGGCCCCTGCTCCCTGCTGCTGGTCCTGCTGTGGCTGCGGTCCCAGACCAGTTAAAAAATTCCCTAGCAAGGCAGGAGTGGTGTTAGCTAGTGCAGCTATGGAGAGAAACATCTTGAGAAGCACAGAGCTGGGCTGGAAAGGCAGTAAGAGGGCAGCTGTATGAGAACATGTAGCAGACAGTGAAAGATGGGCAGAGGTCCCGTGTCAACCCCTCCTAGGCTGAGGAAACGCTGGCACTTGTCTCATCACAGGCTGAAGATGATGATACTTGCCAAGCCAGTCAAAGCAATTGCCTCTTTCTATACCTTTCTTAATCCCATGGAAAGTGAAATCTGGTGACCAAGAGACTGGAGGAGCACCAGGGACTGTGATGGGAGCACACAGGTGCAGCAGCTCCTGCTCTTCAAGCCAAGGGGGTGATGAATTTTTGCTTAAAATGTAGCGAGTCACTGGAGCCCTGGCTGTGTCATGTCACAAAAGAGCCTGTGAGAGCTCTCCAGCCCACCACCACCAGGTAGGTTTCTGAGATGCCCTTTCCTGCCCAGGGCTTCTCAGAGTCCCCTAAGAGTGTCCCAATAGCAGCAGCCCTCAGGTTCCAGTGTTGGGTGCAAAGGACTGTGCACACCCCATTTTTGCTGGAGGAAGCCAGGCCTTTCCTGACAGGTGAGGCACTGCCTAATGGCACCGCTAGAACTGAAGTGGCCCCAGCTGTGGAGGTGCCTCTCCTCACTGGTCACCTATGCAGGGAAAATTACTGGGTATAATCTGCTGTACTGGCTCTGGAGATAAACAGAGGACTTCAGTCCAGAAAGCTACCTTACAAAAGCAATAAATTCCCTTTGGGGAAAAAAAACCCAGCAAACCACCACCAACCCGCACGTGTCGCTGATGGAAGTGCCGTTACCTTTTGCCACTGCATGTAAAGGCAGATGTGTTTGAGCTTTGCTCATGAAAGGTTCCCAGAGGTGTTCTTTATTTATCTATATGGGCTTATCACAAATGGAGCTTTGGAGAGGTAAGTGGCTGTCTGCAGCAGTGCGGAGGCAGACCCCTTGGAGGACATAAGGAGCCTGGTCTGTGCCAGGACGCTTGCCCTGCTTACCGTGGGGTTACACATGCAGCTGGGATGCTCTGTGTGCATGTGGGTCCTACAGAGCCCAGGTATTCTCCTTCAGTCCCTGCCAAAGCTGTGCTGCATTGATGCCTGTGCCCAGTCTTACACCCAGCCACCCACGCTGTCGTCTCACCTGCCAGGGCCCTGGCTTGGCTTCAAAGCTGCCCTAGCTCTGCGCAGTGAACTGCATTGCAGACCACATCCAGCTGAAATGCAGCTTTCCCCCCATCACATTACCTCGTCAGTGAAATCAGTTTTCTGGTTTGTTTTTCTAGGTATCCGTAAAGGAGAGGGCAATGTATGGCTGGAAGGAGGGTGGGAGGGAGGAGAGCAAGCAAGGGTTGCTGCATCAAACAGTGGCTCCTGTAAATCTGGATGTCCCCGTGCCTTCCTCAAGCTCAGAGGGAACAATGGAGGAGAGCCATGTGTCATGGCTCTGTCTGACCACTGCTTTGTTCGGTGCCAGATGCTGAGAGTCACCCAGTGGCTGTAGTGCTGGAGGACAGTAAGTGAGGTGAGAGTCTGCAGGACCTGACCCGTTGTGTGACAGTGAAAACAGCCAACTCACCTGCCACAACCTGTGCACCCTTGCCTTAGTCTTAAGGAAAAAAGTTGTCTCTGTTTAGGGGCAAAGCCAACACTGCAGGTTGAACTATTCTCTCAGTAGCTAAAAATCACAGAATCACAGAATGGTTTGTGTTGGAAGGGACCTTAAAGCTCATCCAGTCCAACCCCCTGCCATGGGCAGGGACACCTCCCACCAGACCAGGTTGCCCAAAGCCCTGTCCAACCTGGCCTTGAACACTTCCAGGGAGGGGGCATCCACAACTTCCCTGGGCAACCTGTGCCAGTGTCTCACCACCCTCACAGTAAAGAATTTCCTCATAATATCTGGTCTAAATCTACCCTTTTCCAGTTTAAAGTCATTACTCCTCATCCTATCACTGCACCATAGCTTCAAAGAAATGCACCTTATTCTTCCACATCTGTCAACTCTCAGGCTTTGAAAAGTCACTGCCTCTTTTAGCAGTAGCCAGCTGGATTTGTATGCCCGAACAAACAGAGCAAGTGACCTACAAGCACTGACTGCCCCTATATTCCCTGCATCATGAGGTACGTGACAGATACTTCATGCCCATGGGGAATCATCAGATGCACTGAAAACATGCATGGGTTGTACAAGCAAATGCTGACCTCTCCTGAAACAAGTGGGTGCAAATGGCTTCTTTCACACAGTAACAAAACAAAGTAAGTTTTCTAACCCATTTCTGCCTTGGATTGTGAGAGGCTTGGGCTAGCGCGTCTTACACCAAGTACCTTGCTCTGTGACACAGATCGCTGCCGAGAGGAGGCTTGTCAGAAAATGCGGCAATGCTCAGAAGTGTCAGTGGCGTCTAAGTACAGGCAATTAAATTATGGGGAGTAGGACTTCATCAAATCTGTATTTGGGACAGGTGGCACATGTCATGTTTCAGCTGGAATAGTTTTGCATTAAAATAAGGCTATTACACCAAGTGTGTTGAACAGGTGAAATATCAGTTTAACAGCAAGTAACATCCTCCTTTTCCCCAGTTTGCCCATGTAATTCAGATTGTGAGTATTATCAGCAGTATTCTAACTCGCAGCCTCAGTCAGCTTGACCAGTAGCGGTTTTAACTCCATGTCTTCGCAGCAAAATGCCTTTCTTTGATGGTCAAAGATAAGCTACAAGCCAGGGAAAGCCAATTCTGCCCTGAATTATCTGCTGGGCCTTCCCAGAACATGACTAACCCTTCTCCTGGCATCCTATCAAGCCCTACCATGGAGCTTCAACTGCTTTGACGAAGTCATTTTGATTATTAAATTACATGGGGGGGAATAACCATGGATTTCTTCTGTCTTGGTACAGCAGAATCAGGAACATTTTAAAACTGGGTCATGTCCTCTAGGAGAAAACCCAACTGATGGATGGCTCTGTGGTTACTGAAGATCTCTCCTCCCAAGTGTCTAGAAGTAAAGCCTGAGTGCTGTACCCCTTCCAATCCCACCGTGATGAGCACTATGAAACAACCTCCTCAAAGAGTCTTTTCGACGATGCTTTAAGAGCAGCAGCCCTCTCCCTGTAGACCAGCCTGAACTCTCCCATTGCACCTTCCTGTGAGGGCCAGGAGCCATCCCAGTGCTCTCGGCCACCCCTGTCAGTCCTGGTGTCTCCCTCTCTTATTATGGCCGGCTGGCCGGTTCTCTCCGGTTGCTGCTTCCTGGCCCAAGGATGCTGTCTTTCAGTCAGTGGGATCCTGCGGGGTAAAAGCTGCAAGGTAACTGTTCAGATAAAGGACAGGGTGGTGTGAGCCTGCTGGGGAATAAGCAGCTTTGCCATGTGTTTTTTTGACTTGGGAATGCTTAAACGCCAACACCGCAGAACAGCAAGGTAAGATGAGGTACTCAAAGGCCATGTTTTAATTATGTGCACAGATTGTGAAGTGCTTGGCATGTCTGCGTGGAGTGGAAGCAAGACAAGGGTGCCAGTGCAGACCCCAGCCCCCTTACTGTGGACCAGCTTCTCCTCTGCTCTTCACCCAGGCACTTGTGAAGCAGGAAAACCCATGGCAAAATGCCCACCATCCTCACAGTGGGCAAATTACTTGAGCATTTTGATCAAATATAGCTAACAGCTTTTACCTCACCCGAAAGAAAGGGCATGGGGACATTTTTTCGCAGTCCTCAAACTTGCCGTTTAGACCTTTTCTGAAGAAAATTTTTCATTAACAAAGAATTCGTTAAACAAAGTCTTTTATTTCAAAATTATCTTCTGTCCCTCCAAATGCCCATCCATATCTCTGTTTAATTTTAGGCTGAAAAGATCACCATTTCTTGCAGTCTGATCACTGAAGGGAAGAATCTTATTTTTTAATGTGACATCTCTTCAAACAGGTGTTGCTTCAGGAGGTAGCCAGGAAGAGGTGGCTGGGTTATTCTGTAACTGATATACTCAGAAAACACAGTTCTTGCTGGGGTTTGGGTTATTTGCAGCGTCTTTACAAGAGACCTGCATGCTCTGCGTCACATCAGATAGTCCACGAGATTTTTCTACAATGGATTATCTCTGGCAATGTTTTCCAGAGGGTTCATTTATTGCAAAAAGACCAAAGGTAATGTCATTCCTTTGCTAACATCTACAACAGTTGTGGCTTTGAAAGGTTTCATTCCAAAATAAGCATTCCAATAAGCCTTATTCTTGCTGGATCATCTGAATAGATGGTTTAGGTTGGAAGAGACCTTAAAGATCATCCAGTTCAATCCCCCTGCCATGGGCAGGGACACCTCCCACTGGCCAGGTTGCCCTGGCCTTGAACACTTCCAGGGAGGGAGCATCCACAACTTCCCTGGGCAACCTGTGCCAGTGTCTCACCACCCTCGTAGTAAAGAATTTCTTCCTAATATCCAGTCTAAATCTACCCTCTTTCAGTTTAAAGCCGTTCCCCCCTTGTCCTATCACTACCTGCCCTTGTAAAAAGTCCCTCCCCAGCTTCCCTGTAGACCCCTTTCAGGAACTGAATAGCAGTGTGAAGTTTCCTTTGAGACTCTGTTTTGGGGGAGCATAGCCCCAGCTTGGGCTTGGCGGCTCTGTGCACTGCCATGGCTGTGAGACGGAGAGGGGAAAGAAAGGACTGAAATTCCCATGGGCTCTTCTTCTTCTAGTAAATCTGCGCACAGATAACTTCCTAACTGCCCAGCTGGCATTTGGGAATCACCACAGAGCAGAAGCTGTTGGTTGTTCTCGTCTGATTTAATAATAAAGCAGTTGCATCAGGAGTGGGAGCTAGCATGAGAAAATAGAGGTTTAGGACTGGAGGTGGTGCAGAGACTGACCCTAGGTTCCCAGAGGACACAGAGAGACCTATCAGACAGCACCTAACAGAGTTTGTCAGAATTTGCTTATTCTTGATTCAGCAAGGCACATGCTGACACAAACAAGAGGGGTTGAAGCAGCAGGTTATGTATGAGACATGAAATCAGAAATGAAATTAAATTCCAAAACCACCACAAAATTGCTGGGGGATGGGTTGCGAGCACTTCTGATGATAAGTATCTATTAAAACAAACAATAAATTCCTTATCTTTTTTTTATACCCCAATCATTTACGCTTGGAGACCAATCAGCTGTGGAGCAGGACCCAATCAGCGTCCTTCCACAGAGCGCTTACGGCCACTCATTGGTGTCCCCTGCAACCTGGCACATATAAGCTGAGCACTGGAGAAGAGCAAAGACACTCTGCTGATACGCTGAAGGTGGTAAGTATGGCTTATCTACTACCAAACACACTGCTTTTCTTATGGCAGACTGCATGGGAGCCTTGCCTGCTAACCAGGTAACTTTGTTGTTGGGAAAAGGCTTGAAAAGAGGAGGAATCTGGTAGCCTCTGCTTCTCAGCCTGTTCAAAGGTTGGCTGAGCATGTGAGTGTCTGTGCTTTCAGCAATATCTGAATAAATCTGATAATTGGGGATGTTCTGGCTTTATGCTACAAGGTTGGTTGGGAGGTGGAGAGGGTTGCCTGGAGAGCTTGTGAGGTCTCCATCCTTGGAGGTTTTCAAGGCCCAAGGGGACAAAGCCCTGCCAACCTGGTCTGAACTTAGTGACCAGCTTTGAGCAGGAGGCTGCTCTGGGGACCTCCCAAAGTCCCTGCCAGCCTGGGTCACACTGTGATTCTGTTAAACTGATGGTGCATTTGTCTTGCTTAGTGACAGCAATATAATTTCCTTAAAATAAAGTTAGAAAATGACATTTTGCTTTGAATGGGGCAAGTCTGCATGTAACTCGCTCTGCCCTGCTGAGTTTGTCTTATTTTCCCTCAGTCTACTTAATAAGTGTCTTGGTTTTCTTCCTTTTGAAGTTATCAGTGCAGTCTGATAACCTTATGAATGTCATCTCCTATCTGCAAAGTACTCTATAAACGTTAGCCTATGCTCCTTGTCATGTGTTTGCAGCCAGCGGCAGCAGCTGCAGAATTGCATGTTACCACACCCGCTCCCTTGGCTGGCCTCCCAGCTCCAGTGGAGATTTCCATTCATCCTTTGTCCAGCCTGTGCCACCTCAAGCTTCTCTACTTAGAAGAGAGTAACAGGGCCATTGCAGGACACCTACGATCAGTCAGATGTATTTGATGGCGGATCCAATGACAGCTGAAGCTTCAGTTAGGGGTTAGGAGGAGTATTGGGACATAGATAAGAGTTTTGGTGATCAAGAGAGGATGTATATTTGTTGTATGATATAAGCTGACTTAAAACTGCACTGGGGGCAGTGTGGGGTGATGTTTGTGCTGGACATAGCTCCTCTTAGCCATCCTTGGCTGCAGTCAGGCTGTCCACAGTGGCCCCATGCCCCTTTCTGCCCACACTTCCCACCCAGCCTGCCTGTTTTTGGGATGTGACTGCTGAGACCATCAGCAGCCATTGTTGTGTCAAGGCCTCCAAAAGATGGGAAGGTCAGATTCTTCCCATCCTTTGGTACAGTTTTCAGGTTGTGTGTCATCTTACATAGACAGTATTGGGGTTCCTACACTTCAGGCAATTTTTAACGTTACCTGCAAAATCATTGTGGTTTTAGGTATAACTTCATTTAAATATGTTATAAGTTTATAATTCATTTATATATCCAGATGCTGGGCACAGCGATGCAGAGATTTTAGAGTGATTCGTAACTGGAAGGACACCTGTGCAGTCCTGCAGCACCATGCCAGGAATTAACCAGCCCTTGAGGAGATACATGAGAAATCCTCTAACGGAGAGGAATGTAGACATTGACCTAGTCATGGGCTAGGTCTTGTTTCTTTGTTGTCTGGGCATCTAGAAAATATGTCTGTATCCATTTTGGGTGAGTGAACAGATGAAAACCCCATTCTTGTCATTTTTTTATGTTAAATGGTGAGGGAACTGAACACAATGAGCAGAACACAACCTTACTTTAGGAGGTGGAAAGCCAGTAATGCTTTTCCCTCCATGACCAGCCAGCTCACCACGGCCTGCTGCCTCCAATGCTTGGCTTTAGGGCTGGGTTGGCTGCTCCTGGAAGGGGTGACACTGGGGCCTGTGGCACTTCTTGGCAGAGAGGGAGGTGCTTGGGTGCTGCCGTTCCCAGGCTGGGAACAAGGGGCATTGGGGCACCCCTGAGACCCCCAGAAGGTCTTCTGCCTTCACCCAGGGCTTGGCAGGCAGCTGTCCCCACAGCTCAATGCATAGTGTTGGCTCCCCACATGCTCAGGTGAAACGCGAAGTGGCTCTGGGGACACCACCCTAAAGTGTGGGTGCAAACTCCAGTGTGGAGCAGGGCTGGTGACACTGGGCCCTTTCCAGCAATCCCTGTAGGTTGATGTTGCTCCCACAGCTGCCCCACGGGGAAAGATGGGGCACTGGCAGCATGCCCACACAGTTAGGGCTGGAGGGGAGAGGAGACTTGTGTGGGGCCCCGCAGCCAATGCCAGCCTCCCTCAGGGCCGGCACCCACCAGGGCAGGGAGCCAGATGCTGGCAAAGAGGGAAAAAAAACCAGTGAAAAGCAGCCCTAATAATTTCAGCCCCCTGCCTCTCCTCTTTTTCCACCCCACTGTAAAATGGTGGAGATGGGCACTTCCAGCAAAAAAAAAAAGGAAAAAAATACTCGGAAAATCCAGTTTGCCAGCATTTTGGTTGGTAACTGGTGACCTCAGTTGTGAAAGTGTGCTAGCTGCCTCTGATACACTGCAGCTTATCTCTTCTTTACCCACGAGTGACTTTTGCTCCTTCCCAGTTAATTCATTAGGTAAACAAGGATTTGCTTGGGGAGACACACTCAAGGCCAACACAGATCCTTGGCTTGCAAGGAACGTAAATTTTTTTTTTCCCTTTTAATTCTCCCAAGAAGCAACAGGTTTGGCAGTGGTAGGGAAGAGCGCTGAGCAGCAAAGTTTGCTGGAAGCGTTTTTGTGAGCTGCAGGGTCCAAGCCTTTTTGGCATCACTGCCCTGCACCCTCATGGTCTCTCACTGCTTTGTGGGGCTGGGTAGGTATCTCCAGAGGAGAAAAGGCGGCTCAGCACCTGACAGGGAGGCAACCCCATGTCCCCTGCTTGCTGTCCTGCTTCAAGCTTCAGTCGTGGGGCCAGGTGGTGACATGAGGTGGTTGACCTCCATCTTCAAGATGCCCAAGTGCTTTTGGCTGAGAAGAACGCTCAGCTGCACTCTGTGGGCTGTTTCAGCCCTCTGCTATGGCTAGAGTAATGATGCGGTGTTTTTCTGTTTCAGGGACAGCCCAAAACACAGGTGTTGAATCGCAGCCTCATCTTCCCGGCCAGTGGGAAAACCGCCAGGAAGGCACAGCGCCAACCTCAGGTAGTCCTGCTGAGCTGCTCTGAAGAGTCTCCTGCCAAGTGGGTAAAACGAGCAAGCCAGCAGGAGGAGGATGGCAGAAATGGTAATTAAGGCTGCCCTCGGGCTCACATGTCGAGCCACCAATTAATTAGATAATCAGGGTCAGACATAACAGCGTGCAGGCTGCTTGCCTGGCTGCTGTGAGTCAGCTGGGCTTCGCAGGCGCTGCAGGCAGTGCGGGTGTCAAGGAGGGGCAGAGTGGTGGCTTTATGGCCTGGGATGAAGATGATGCTCTGCAGACCTGCTGGCCTCTGCTATCTGTGCTGTACATGTTGGCTCCAGCATCTTCTTGTCAGCAGCCTGAATTCCCTCCCCAGGGCAGAGCTAGAGTGGGCTTCCCACATCCCCTCCCCTCCATGTGGCAGCAGGTCTGGCCCTTCTGTGGGCAGTCCTCTGCGTTTAGAAAATGAGCTATTTCCCCTGTGTCGCTGGTTTGGTTTCATATTAAATCTTTGTTCTCAATCTGAAGTGACCTTGAAAATTTCTACTACAGTAAAGTTAACAAGAACATTACGCTTGCTTTAATTGCAAAATACACCAGCACAGAGATCTAGGAAGATAGGGTTGGCTATGGTACAACAAGCAGGTTAATGCCAACTTTCATCGTCAATTGAAGGAAGACACAAGTCTCCAACCATGACCCTACTGAGCTGCAAGGTCCCTTTATTCAACAAAGGCTGAATCATGGCAAATTTATTCTGTGAACAAGCCAGAAAAGAAACTTCCAGTTACCAGAATCATGTGTCTTTTCTCCATATGGCTGGATTCCTTAGCACAAAAGGGTGACTGATGAATAGCAAAGGGTCACACCAAAGCTCCATGTAACCCTTGTTTCTCCTACTGGTCAGTAGCAGATGCTAAGAATAAACTATAAAACCAGACTCCTCTTTTTCTCTGTATATGTACCAATGATACAGAGAAACCAGCACAGCAAATCACCATGTTCATAGAGTGCAGGTATCACTAGGGTCAGTGTGTTTAAGAGCTGCTAATGAACTCGATCTTTGCCAATTTGTGTAATTCTTTTTCTGGTTCCACTTTAACCTGCTCTGCTCCTATTGTTGTTCCTCATAATTTCATTTTGCCTTATTATTTGATGCTGAGAAACAAAAAAGTGTTTTTCAGTCACCTTTTCCATGTCACCCAGGATTTACAGCCCGCTCTAACCACCAGCCACCTGTCTCATTTCCAGTCTGATGAATCTTCTTCCTCTATCTACGCTGTTTTACTGTGGAACTTGCTCTGTGCACCTAAGCACCTTTGCTGTCCTTCTCTGACATTTTGGTTCTACTGATTCTTTTTTTTTTCTCTCTTAATACACTCAGATGCCAGAGTAGAGGTGTCCTCTGGCCCTTTGAAGCCCATTACCACCATATGAGTATTTTGCTGGGTAGACTTAACTGCAGTTTCTTCATTGCTAAGATGAAAAATACTGCTCTTGGCCAAACAACTAAATACTGCTCTTGACCAAATAACTAACTACAGAGCACCAAATTTTCTAGTGGAGGGGATGCTTCAATGTACATTAGAGCCAGGGAAGATTTACTGGAGATGGTGGCCAGATGATAGTTAGCCATGTACGTGGTCTAGTATATGATGCTGAAAGAGCAGTTTTATGCATCTGTAGAACCAGGTTTTTGAAATGCTGGTGGGGATGCCCCATGCAGGCTGGCCACCCTGCCTTCACATCCAAGTGTCACTTCTTGCCTTCAGAAATTATTACCCAGACACCTGCCTGCCCGCTTTTCCTCCCAGGCGACTGCGGGTCTCTATTTCCACAACACAGGAGCTGACCAAGACGTGCCCGCTCATGAACGGCAGCTGGGTGGGAAGTCAGGAAAGCGAAGCTGACACCACGTGGATCCTTCCCAACTTGCCCAGTAAGTGCACATGGACAGCCACAACGCCTGCTGCCAAGTCACCACACTCCTGTATGCCCTTGTAAGTAGTTATTTCATGCTGTTTTTTTCAGAGCACAGACAGCTCAGTATCTTGTTCTGAAGATGAAGTATTATTGTTACATCAGGATGGTCATGACCAGAAGTCAGTAGTTTTGCAATACGTTACGTTAATGATAGTTTATTTTCCAGAAGGTAAAATCCACCTAATATCTCTGGTCCAGGAAGAACTTTCTCACTCCCTTTAATCTTGTGGAAAGACATGGCTGACTTGAGTCTCAGCTCTGTGTTTTCCAGCACATATTTGAAAGCATCTGCTAGATTGGGGCATCTCATTTTAGAAGAATTAAGATGAAAATATTTTACAGGTAGATTTCAACCAAGGACTTGTACACTTCTGCAGAGTGGGCTCCATGAGGCCTGGTGTTGCACAGCAGAAGTGAAGGTGCTCCCAGCCGCTAGGTGCTTTAGGAGATGCAGTAATGGCTTTCCTGGCTGTAATGTAACACATGTGTACACCCCAAAGCTGTTGCACCCATCCCATTATACAGCACAGGCAGTAGCAGCCATGTAGCTATCAGTTGAGGGGCTGCAGTTTGGCCGCCCTTGTTCATTCAAGCAGTCTGAAGCTGTATAAAACAGTTTCAAAGTACCAGGTGAGTACCTTCACGATGGCTAAGATACCTTCACAGTGGAATACCAGGGCCTGAGGTTTTAAATAAGCAGAAAATGGCCCACACAGAGGTTGCCCATTCTGCATAAACAACCCAAAAGCACAGTGCAAGGCAAAGTGATTGCTATGAACAGTTCTTGCCCTCCCGGCAGCGCGTTTCCTCCCAGGGTGAGATAAGCCTGCCAAAGTGCCTGGACTAGACTAGACAAGAGGTGCTTTAATGGCCTGGCAAACCAGACCCAGACAAGCTATTTAAGATAAGGCTGTCCTATAAATGTCAGGGGAACTGCGTACACGTCCCTGCCATGCCAGAGATGTAAAACATGAATTCAACTCTGGCATGTGAGGACCTGGAGCCCGAGGGAGGTGCGGTACAGCTCTGCGTGGATGCCTGTCAGCCGGGAGCTGGCTGTGGGAGCTTTGTAGGGCATGCCAGGCAGGACAGGGCCAGAACACCGCCACCCCCAGGCATGAAGCCCAAAACAGCCTCCAGGCCTGGCCCATGAAGGAGGAGTGGGCTCCATAGCCTCAGGGCTGATTCAGCAAACGTGCATCCAGACACTCACCCAGTGCAATCCCTGCAGCTAGCACCCAAGGACAGGATCAGATCTTTTCAGTCAAAATGTAATTTTTTTTCTCAGTTGCCATGCTGAGCAGGATAGCATACATGGTTTTTAGCACATTAGCATCATGGTGCCCTGGGCAGCAAGGTGAGGCTGGTGCCAGGGCCCATCTCACTCCCTGGGCAGGAGATGGGCAGCCAGAGCAGGCACCAGGGCAGCCCCAAGCATTGGGCACCTTCCTGGGGATGGGGTCAGGCTGAGGGGGCCCATTAAGCACTGCTGAGGCAAGGACTGAGACATAACCCACTGTATAGCAGTGAAGAAATACGGTGTGACACGCCATACCTTTTCCTTTGCAGAAGTGCATGGAGGGTGTTGGTTTGTTTTCTCTGCTTTGTGTAAACTACAGGTGGCAGCCAATGTAGCAAAAATCTTGAGACTTTCTGAGATTCCCTTGTGAAATCTGATTGAGTTTTGAGGGTAGAAGCAGAGGATGGGGGGCAAAGGGAGGAGAACACAAGATGTTATTTTAATTAAGAATATTACTTATTTAAATTTTTCCAAAGATGCAGAGATAGACTAGTTCTGCTATCTTGTGAGCCAGTTCTGACCCTCTATACCCTCAGCAAGAATCACTTGGTTTGCCAGGACTGTTTTTCCCTGGACACCTTATGGAATAACATGCCATTAGCAAAAGGAGAAATCCTGGAGAAAAACCATCGTTGTCCACCATGATCCTGGATCGGTATCAGCAGCTGCATGACCAGTGTGTCCCCGCCACATCCTTTAGCAATACCAAAGGTGTTTGCCACAGATTTTTGTATCCATAGACTCACCTTCAGACCCACACACAGTGTTCACGCAGCTGGGGAAGGAAGCTGACTGTGCTCCTATTATTTTTGTGGCAAAATATGGTAGCAATTAGGAAAGGAATTTGATAGCAACTGTGGAAAACGTGCCCCAGGGTGAGAGAAAGGCTGTTCTTTCTACACGATGGTAGCTGGTTGCAAATGCAAAAGAGCAGACTGGTTTCTGGTTCCCACCTTCACCCTCCCAGCAAGGCTTGCCCCCTTACCCGACCCCTTGCCAGGCTCCACCACCACAGATTCCAGAGCCACACAGCACCTCACTGTGCCACATCCCACCTTGCTGGGGTTGAAAGAGGATGATAGCATCTCATTTACAATCATTACTGGCAAAAGGTAAATAACTGCTATTGCTTTCTTTTCTCAAGATGACTTTCTGCAATCTAGACAGGCAATGCAAGCCAGGCTTTAGTTAAACACTGCCTGAAGGAGCTGGAGTCTCCTTTTATCATGGCTCAGCCCCACTGAAATCCTTGAGTGTTTTGGTGGCTTTCAGAGCAGATGGAAAATGGCTGCAGCTGTGGGAGAAGCTCGTTTATTGAGTTACTGCCTCACATTTACCAGCACTCAATAGAGGTTGTAATGTGTGCAGTAACACTTTCCATGGAGGGAAGAGGTAACAGGACGCGTGTAATACTTCTTCATTTCTGGGCCTGAGATGTATGGAGGCTGGCTCCTGGTGGTAGTAAAGCCCTGCACTAAACCATTACCCCTGTACTCTTGCAGAGCAAGAAGTGTTTATAACATGTTTGCAAAAGCTGGAGGGAGGTGTGTGTGTCTTTAAGTAAATCAGCATGTCATCCCCACACCATATGGACTTTCTGTCAGCAGACAGCCATCTGCCTGACTATGATAGCAGACAAGGATAACTTGAGTTCAAGGTTCAAAGGATGATAGTAGGTGAGAGCTGTGCAAAGGAGACCTGAACAGCAAAGGAGTGCAGCTTTGTCACCCCACTCAGAGAGAGATGTGCTGGCTATCAGCTAGAGGCAATAACATTTGTGGCCCCAGTGATCTTTTAGTCAATCTTTTTTCTCCATCTTTCAAAACGTTCAAGGACATGAGTTCCCTGGCTGCATGGCAAGAGGCATTTGGTTGCGCGTTGGGCAAACAAGTCTTTCTCATTCTGGTTGCAATTGCTGTGACATGGCTCTTGGCTTCTGATGGAGTCTGACAGAGACTTGCAAAACCGGGAGGCTGCATTGCATTGACCCAAGAGCTCAGTTTAATCATTTGCAAAAAAATCCCCTCCAGAGTCCCCTGTGGCTTGGGCTTTTCTAATGGCTTGGAGCCGTCGTTGCAAGTCTGGGAGTCCCGGTCAAGCAAGCAACAGCTGGCCCAGAGATATCTGAAAATGTGAAAAGCAGAGGTGGTGCTGGGTAACACTGTATTGTACATGGCCTTCTGGCTTTCTCACCCACTATGTAAAATCTCAAGGCTTGTCAGCTCTACTCACTTCACTTAGTTATAGGTCTGGCCTTCCAGAACAAAGTATTTCAGAACAGCCCTGAAAATTAATTACCTCATTTTTTAATGCAGAAGAGTTAATAAGTCATTGTAAGACTCATGAAAAACTGTAACTAGCTCCTGTTGTCATTAATTGTCAATAGGGACCTTTTCTCTTGGAGTTGGGGTGTCTCTGGGTGGCCTTGCTAAACTTGCTGAAACCTCACTCAGATTTTTATCTTGATTCATGTTGCATAACAATTACTTTGATTTGACATGTTTCTTTTTTTCCTGCGTTATTTCAGGACAGAAGAAAAAAAGATCTTGCCCAACATCCTGAAGAAAATTGGCTGGACCCCAATGGTCCAAGTCAACAAAATTGGGAAGTCCTATGGGCTCAAGTGTGAGCTCTGTGAGTGTCCCCTTTCCACCAGGTTTTTCCGTGCCACGAGGTGAGGGTGAGGGGCGGTGCTGGAGGGGGGCTTCAGAAGAGGCTTTGTGGAGAGCAAGCACAGATGTGGAGGGCCAGATGTGGCACATGTCGGGTACTCCTGCATATTATTTAATACTGTAACCTAACTACTAACATTTTCAAGTTCCATCAAGGTGGGTCTAATGGTAGTGGAGGCACCTCTACTCCCGAATAACTGCAGCATAAGCTCAGAGCAGAGCTGGGCTGAATTCGGGCATGGGTGAATGACATTATGGCTGGGATGCTGCAGCACCTAGGGGTAGCATACAGTGTGCACAGATGAGACTGGCCAAGCCTTCCTGAAATTTGGTGACTAGGACAGGTGGCAGAGCTTCCATGCAGAGGGGGGACTCTGCTCTGCCACGGCATCATCTCCTCCAGCTCAGCTGGAGCTGGGCCAGGTGCTGTCATCTGCTTTATCCCTCTCCCAGGGGCAGCCACAGCTTCCCTTGTGGAGCTCCCCAGAATGCAGCCCTGGGCAGAGCAGTGGGGAACGCAGACAGCTGGGTTTACCAGCATCACACGTGCCAGGCCCTGGTGCTTAAAGCCAGGCCAAGACCCTGGCTGTGGGGCTAGGCCTTCCAGGAGGATCCAAGTCCTCCCCTTGAGAGAATGTTAGCATAGCACTGGTTGTATCTCATGTAAGGGCTGGTTTTAGTCTGGTCCCTTATAAGGATGATGTGATTAAGCTGTCTGTGTATATGTGGACTTTTCAGTCTCCTTTCCTGTAACTTTAAACCCTATTAATTTCAGCCAAACTAGGCAGAAATACAGATGTCTCAGAGGCAGTAAGATTCGCCAGTGTCGCATAGCTGGGTAGGAAGGAGAGACGATGAGCACTCGCACTCACACTCACTGAAAGGACACAGCAGGACCTTGCAGACCTATGTGGTGGTCACAAATCCACCTGGTAGCCAGCCTTCACCAGGCACACGGCTACATGGAAAGTGCTGTGCTCTCTGACCAGGTCCCTTCTCAGGATCTGGGATCACCAGGCTGCTAACCATGCAACGTCCAACAACCTCTAGCTTCCTGGAATGAGACCTCTGGGGATGGCAGGGGATAATGGAGCAGACGTGGTAGAGGCTGGGGAACAGATCTGCAGCATCTGGTCCACCTCTGAAGCAGTATCTCCCTTGGAGGATGTCTTGCTGGGGCAAGCACTCTAGGGGGGCAGGAAGATTTGGTGCAAACAGCAGCAGGGGAGGAGGAAAGACCCTGTTTGCCGGGGTTGTGTCTCCCTCCCCTGGCGCAGCAGGGGAAGGAGAGCAGGGCAGGCAAAGCAGCTGTGTGGGCCTCTCTGAGCTGCAGGTCAGCACGAAGCCTCTTACCAAGCAAATGTACGAAAGCCTGCAGCACTGCTACAGCAAGGAAGCAGTTAAGGTTGGACATGATTACCTTGTAATCTCCGTGCCTCCAGGGATCTCTAAGTAGCTGAAGTTTCAACACTTTGCATTATAAAATGTAATGATGAGCACAAGACCTTTTTTCCCCCCTTTTCTTTGGCTGCTCAGGTATTGGGTTGATTGTCTCTGTAGGGTGATGTGAATGACACCCTGGATGTACCCAGTTTCAATCTGTTGTCCATAAAACAGAGCTCATTACCATCAGTTCAGATGTAGATGCTCATCAAAACCTTGGTGGGAGGGGTTCTGCCCAAGCATCAGTGGCATGGAGGGCCTGACTAGGAACCAAGGTGTGCATTGTGGTTCGAGCATGCCTTGGAAAGTCTCTGTTAGTCGGTTTTGTTGGTAGTTCTGCAAAGAAAGCGTAATTTTGGCTTACATTTGAAAGTGCCCTTTCTCTTGTTTGTTTCTCTTTATGGCACTCGTTTCAGGACTACAGTCCATCCCTACAGAAGGGCACCTTTTTAGATACCTGTGAATAACTGCCATGCCCCAGGAAAGACCATGAGACTTGCTGTTAACCCTGACAGTGCCTTGCTGAGAGCAGTCCTCGAGGCAGGGCAGCAAGGTGTATTGTACCGGCATGGGACCTTCCACCTTGCAATCACCATATGTACAGTTAATTTTAAACCCATCCTGGACTTAACCAGGCCTGCCTGCTGCCTTCAGGGTGCTGCAGGTAGAAGAAATATTGGGGGAAGATGGATCATGGGCAGGTAGGCTTGTGGGGAACCCCATCACAAGCTGCAGCACCCTGTAAGCAGATGGTGGATGTGCTCTTCTGAGCAAAGGACCATCCTGCAGGGGAGGAACGGGCGTCCTCAGATGACTGCCATGAAGGCTAGGAGAAGCAAGGAGCTGGTGCTCCCAAGCTGCAGCTTGTCTCTGATGGAGCCTATCCTTTCCTTTCCAGTGGCAAAATGCGAGTACTTCAACGCGGGAGGCAGTGTGAAGGACCGCATCGGCCTGAGGATGGTGGAAGATGCAGAGAGAGCTGGGATTATAAAACCAGGGGACACGCTGATTGAACCCACTTCAGGAAACACAGGTGGGAAGGGTAGAGATGCTCCCTCTGCCAGGGTACCAGGCAGGCTGGCATTTTTGAGGGGCTGCAGAAGGGGCAGGGATTCAAGGAGCTCTTGCACTTGCAATTACAAAGCCATCAGTGCAAGTATCCATGTCCCTTTGCTGCTCCCTGCACCAACGGGGGTGAGGGGACCTGTGCACCCCAGGGCTGTTCCTCCCACAGCTGGTGCCGGCTTCCTGCCCACCCTTACAGCCTCTCTCAGGGACTCGCTGCTCCGGCATCACCTTCCCCCCTCTAGCTGGAGAGCAGCTGGCTCTATCCATCACCCCCAGTGAAATTGGAGCAGATTCCCTTCGCCTGCTCGCCACGGGGTGGCCTGTGCCACTTCGAGTGTGTCCTCTCGACTGAGAACATTTGAGGGAGAGGAAAAGGCACTCCTGAAGCCAAATCACCTCTCTGCTGTGTTTTGGAAGACAAAGGAAGAGACTTGAGCCTTGGCGAGGGCACATCCTGAGAGGCTCATGAAGGATCCTCTCACCTGTAGCTTTTCGGTGAAAATTTCTAGGTTATGTTTACCAGCAGGAGAGAGGAGCATAGGAAGCCATGTGTGTTGGTCAGCTTTGGCAAATGCTGTTGTCCTTTCCTCCCCACCACCTAGGAATCGGCCTGGCTCTGGTTGCTGCAGTGAAAGGTTACCGCTGCATCATTGTCTTGCCGGAGAACATGAGCATGGAAAAGGTCAGAGCTCTGCAGGGTGTTACCCCGCAGCCCGGGAACATCTCCTCCCCTGTCTCCCTCTGCTTCTCCCTTTCTAGAGACCGAGTGTCCTCTCCTTTAAAGGGTAACAAGCCTCACCGCACATGCTGATGTAGCTTTGTAGTTATTCAGAAGATTTCCTCTGGATGAAACAAAAAAAAGCACACTGTGATGGCTTGGCTGATTATCCAGTGTCAGCAGTGTGGCTGGGGTCACACATCTGGCTGCAGAGAAATGGAGCAGTAGCTGCTGTGTGAGAGGGCAAGGGCTGGATGAAGTGGAGGAGAGGCAGGCGTCGGGGCTCAGCTGCTGGTCCTGCTGACTTCCCCTCTGGCATCTGATGTGTCACTTGATGTCTTCGTGTCTCTAAGATTTTCTTTAACCCAGAGACACTCATGGCTGGCTGAGCTGATGCTCAGGTGAAACTGCCATCTTGGACACGTCAGAAACCTCTGCCTTGGAGAGCCAGGAGTCTCACAAACTGCTCAGCTGAACTCACGCCAGTAAAGCCAGACCTGGACCCTGACTTGGCTCTAAACTGAGTCCTTCTCCAAAGCGCCATCCTCATTTCAACCTAAATCTCACTTAAGCTCAGTCTGGATCAGATACCACCTTCAGTTGCCACAGGCTTAATCTCCAGGGGCCCCAACACCCACCCACCCTTCTCTTTTGATCCCCTCTCTCCCTGACAGCCACATCTCTCTGTGAATTAATACCCTAGGGCTGATTTGTGGTTGTTCCTTCCCCATACTAGGTGAGGGGAGAGAAGGGACCTGGGGTAAAGACAGCTTTAAGACCTTCTCCTTGCATGCAGGGACTCAGACCCCAGCACAGAGGAGATGTTGCCCCTTCCCCAGTGCCCTCTGCCCCTTTTCCCAGGTACCAAGGAGAACATAGCGTTACCCACCTCTGCTGTGTACTCAGTCTGCCCTCCGAGTAGGACAGGGCACAAAGCCAGGCTTGAATCTATGTGCCAGCTTCAGGCAGGAGGCCCCGGGTGCCAGGAGGGTGTCAGAGATAGCATAACCCAGAATCAGACATTGTATCTCCAAATGTTAAATATCTTCCACACGCAAAACTCCTCTGGCATCTGGCACTGCCATAAGCCTGCAGGTTCAGATTACCAACGCTGCATGGGATCAGTTGCACTACATCTACTCTCGTCCCTCCCAAAGGTCGATATTCTGAAAGCGCTGGGTGTTGAAATTGTGAGGACCCCGTGCACCCGTTTTGATGCCCCGGAGTCTAACATTCGTGTTGCCTGGAAGCTGAAAAGTGAAATCCCAAACTCTCACATCCTGGACCAGGTAAATGCTGTTCCTCCACTATGTCTCTTTCTAAACATGGTTTATAGCGTGTGCTCCAAGTGTGCTGGTATTTGAGGGCTTCACTCAAACTGGCAACGGAGGCAGATTTCGTCAGTGTTTTATGGCGTTTGAAACTTAATCGCTTCTCTGTAAAGCGCAGGGTGGCAGAAACAAAACAAGGGACACTTCCAAACCTGCAATACTTCTGCCAAAGCCTGGATGTGGGCGAGGCTGGGTTTTCTTGCATGCTTCAGAGTTCTCAAATTGCTTCAGATTTAACTTTGATCTGAAAAAAAAAATCCCTTTTTATACCTGGCTAGCAGCCTCTCCTCTGCCTCAAAAATAAGCCTCGTGCTGTAAAGAGCAAACACCAATGATTCACACCAGTAGTTCCTGCAGCACTGAGTCTCATACAGGAGGGCACTTCTCTCTCTGGTCTGTCCTCGCTGCAGGAAGGCATCCCTACAGTGAGTAGGGAGCCCCTATAATGCAGAAAAGTCAGGGAAGCTCCTTTCTTTTAAGAAAAAGGGAGCTCAATGTCTGAATATGCATTTCAGAAGCAGCATAGTCTGTGGTCATGAACATGGGGCTGCACACATCTGAAATTTATATATATGTATATATATATATAAAAAATATTTTAAAAAAATTTTCTAACATGGCTTTTGAGAAGAGATCTGTTTTGTTTTGTTTTATGAGTTTTTTAGGAGTATTGTGGGTCCATGTTTTCAGCTTTTTCAAGGCAGCAGAAATGTCTAAAAGGCTTCTGTCTAAGCAATAGCTAAAATACTGATAAGCTCCCTTCCCTACGGCAGCTAGGGCTTTAACAAAACCACCAGATCCCACAAAAGCTGGCAATGCAGCTTATGGGACAGCTGCACCATCCCCACACCGAATGGGCACCCAGTGCCAGAAAGGGGGTGTTTGTGGGCACATTTATTCTTCCAGTGTGGACAAATCCCAAGTGTCCTTGGAAATCAATCCCAAAGTGACAACCAGGAGCAATACCTGTGACCTGGCCTGGCTGTGTTGCTGTCCACCCCTCGCCAGGGAGAGGCGGGGAGCAGTTGCATGCTTTGGGTAAAGCTCATCAGGAGGTTTGTTAGTTTGGTATTTGACCTATGCTTCACACAGTAACTCCTGCTGTTCTCTGTTGAAATAAACAGTACCGAAATCCAAGCAACCCCCTGGCTCATTACGACACCACAGCTGAGGAGATCCTGGAGCAGTGTGAAGGTACCATCTGCACTGGTGTTTCTATGTGCTGAGGATGTGCAAAGGGCTATAACCCTCTCTGAGATGCTTATTTTACATAATTTATTTACTTAAATGTCTAGAAATGGCCAAAAGGGCCTTTGTAGGTGAAGGCACCCTTCATAATACTGATGCACAGAGAGTAGCAACTTCTCATAAGCCCCTCCAGCTACACCTGAGCCTGCGAGGCTTCCCTGCTATGGCCTCCCATTTCAAAAGCCTGAGGGAGGAGATCGGAGGCTTAACAAATTCAGTTTCTACCCAAGGAGGAAGAACCCATCTCCTGGTGGCCACAAGATCCAGCTCTGTGACCTGTCAGCTGGGATCACACGATGGCCTCACTGGGGAATATAAGTCCATCAAGGGCATGGCAGGCTGCATCTGATCCAGCACACTCATTTGCAAATCAAAACAGTAATGTTTTGAGGTAGCAGCTGGGGGAGGATGAAGGACTATCCTATCCATGTCTGTGCAGATAGAAGTGAAAATCATTGCCAGTACTGGGAGTGCTGCGAAATGTAAACAGGACTCAAGGGTTTTAAGAAGACAGCAGTTATCATTACAGTAAAGCTGGCAGAAACAAGAGAGTCCCATCCTTCCCTCCACTACAACATTGATATTTGCTCCTACTGGCTGCCAGCAGTGAATTACAAGTCCCCTTTCCTCTGTGCAGTTGCAGTATAAGGCTCTGAAAGCCTGATTAGGGTTCCGCTCCCACCAGTCCTAAATCAGTGTAATTTCAGAGATGCCAGTGGGGTTACATCTAAGTGACGTGTCAGAACAGAGCTCTGCTATCCCTTCACTGTGAATGCTAACACTAGCTGAAAAGTTGTGCCTGTTATTGATCTGTGCCACTTTTCAAGTGTGTGATTTGCTTTGATATGGTGTGGTTTGGGAGGGCTGGAAGTGCTGAGATCCTCCCTCCCACTTAAGCCATTAGGTGCCACAGACACTGAAATCATGGATGCGAATGGGAGATCTGGGGGTCACCTTCAACCCCTCTGTGCTGAAGCAGGATCAACTGTGCTCAGATCTCGCAAGCTCATCTGAGCTTCTCCACAGGGCCATGCTTTAGCAGCTAACATGCCCTCTGCCTATCCTTACTGCACACAAGGTTGTAGCAGCTGAGGGACATGGGCTCTGCCTCAGCACAGGGCCCTGAGTAAAGGAGAGACCATGCTGAAGGCCATACTGAGTCTCTGCAAGCCCCTCTCATCTCTGACCTGCAGGCAAGGTCCACATGGTGGTGATTGGATCTGGAACAGGAGGCACCATCACCGGCATCGCTAGGAAGCTGAAGGAGAAGTGCCCAGAGTGCAAGGTAAGCTGTGAGGCAGGGCTGCTCGCTGGGAACCATGCCCCCTCCAGGTTTTCCTGCCTGTGCTTTTGATCAAGCCTAACCTCACCCTTGCCTGAGCCAGCAGCTGTTGTCTCCACCTATTTGATTTTTCACAGTGAGCTTGCCTTTTGTTGGAAACAATTTGGTGTTCAGCTCAGCTTGAGCTAGCAGCATCCAAGTGCCTTAGAAGTCAAAGGCTCCACAGTCCCCATACTTTGCAGGACACAGCCAGAGGTTCCCCACAGAAGT
>NW_010202583.1:0-27130 GCF_000695765.1 Mesitornis unicolor | reverse complement strand
TGCTGAAAGATTCTGTGCTGGCAGCTCTGTGGGGCACACAGACTATGCAAGTTCTTTTCATCTGCCATTGCAAAACCCTCCCTGCTTGACCTCAGTCCAGACGTAAAGCTATAAGCAATCAGGGAGGTGCCACTGTCAGCCAGCACAACTAGACCCAGGAAGGATGTCTGGAGCCATAGGTTTCCACAGGTTTGAGCTAACTAGCTGGCTTTGCGCTGGAGTAGATTAAAGAGCACTCACAAGATCCTAAGGCTTGAGCTTTGGAAGCCGCAAGCTCTGCCAAAAGGGTGATGACAAACATCTTGAGAGTGGTAACATTTTAAGCCGCCAGTCACTTCTGCAGCAGCTGCACACCACCTTGGATCTGTTCAAAAAGACAGTGGGAAACAGCACCTTTTTATCCTGGAAGCTCTCTGTGCTGCCGGTGGATAGGAATATTAATAAATACTGTGGAAAAGAAAATGTTGCTGATAAGGGTGTGGACAATTTTTGCTTTGAGTTGTGTGTTTGACTGTTTCTAAACTCCCTTTGAGGTTTAACAAAACTTTCTTCCCTAAAGATCATTGGCGTAGATCCCGACGGCTCCATTGTCGCTCTGCCCAGTGAGATGAACAGAACGAACACCACAACCATCGAGGTGGAGGGCATTGGGCATGACTTTATCCCTACTGTCCTTGACAGATCAGTAAGTAATCGTGTGATGGGGGCCTCTGATCTTCGGCTTTGCATCTAACTCTCAAATTTAGAGGTGGTCAGCTCTGGCACCCAGCTGCGGCCCAGCCCTAAGGTTACTTGTGTACCTTCCCAGCACAGAACCAGCTGTTACGGGGGAACCGAGACCCCAGCACTAAAGCATCTCTCAGTAAATCTGATTATAACTGACCTACAAGGAGAATCCAAAAAAAGGGACAAAGGAGGAATATGCCACAGTGCCCATGTCGTCATGTCAGCCTCACCAATGTTCAGAGTGTGCCTCTTGTGCTATGGTCATATAGAAGAGGTCAGAGCTGAGGCTGCCCTTCATCACGCTAGAGTTTCCTGATCCTCTGCGGTCACAGGCACTGCACACACACCAGAAGCCTTGCACCATTTATGAGCTGGAAGACAAGACCCAAATTATGTGAAACAACAGATCATGAACCTTGCACAACTTCTCATCAAGTTTCTTCCCAGTGTATCAGTTGCCACCAGGCACAGAGCTTTAAAGTCCTAACTCAAGCTGGCTGTGCTCCTCCAGCCTCAGACCCCACATTCTTTCTGTTTTCAGATGTTGTGTTAACAACATCTCTGCTGTTGGCACACGGCTTTAGAACTGTGACCTGTAATAACCCAAAACTCTTTTTGTAGTTGGATCTGATGTTGCCTGGCAAAATCTTGAGCATTAGTGTAGCCTAGCCTGGGACATCATGAATTCCAGTCCCTCTTCTACACCCCGACTCTGGACCTCTCTGACATCCTTAACTCTCTGGTGCCGGCTGGAAAGGCTGGAGTGGGTGCCTGCAAGCAAGGACACATCCTTCAGATGGAGGATTCCCTGACAAATGTCTTTGCTTTCAACAAGTGTGGAAAGCAGCTCAGAGCTGCCAGCACTGTGACATGTCTCAGAGGGTTGGGACAGCCTGAAATAGCACCTCCAGAAACCAACCTTCTTACTTTCTCTTCAGGTGGTTGATCAGTGGTACAAATGCAATGACAGAGACTCGTTCCTCATGTCTCGCAGGCTGATCAGAGAGGAGGGGCTATTGTGCGGTAAGCACCAATGACAGCACTTGCTTCTCTGAACCTCATCCTTTTATCATTTAGGGACCAAAATGCTTTGGGGTGGGTGCTCCCCTGCACTGTGTGTCTGCTAGATTAACAGGGCTCAGTGGCTGAACCCTGAGCTGGTGTGTAGGGTGCTGTAGACTTCAGAGGTGTGGCAGTGGGTCCGTGGTCTGGGATCTGACTCATCAGCCACGGTAATTATAGAAGCAATGAGTCTCCTCTTACTGGAGCACTTCTGCGCATGGAACTGGATCTTTAGGCCTAGCTCTGTGCAGTGTAGTGTTACCCAGGCTGAGGGGAGGATTAATGGGACTCAGGGCAGGACAGGTGGGCTAAAACCGTCGCTTCGCTAACAGCCCTGCAAGGTTGACCCCAATAGGGTCCCTTCCTGTTGCTGAACGGTTGCTATGCTGGAGGTGCCAGGTTTGGACCAGGAAAGTTTGAAAGCGAAGAAAGTGTAAGATGTTCTTACTGATTATTTCTCCTTGTGCCAACGAGCTGTAAGTGATCCCACTGGCTTTCCGAAATGAACAGGTGTCCTCAGACAAACCCTGCCTGTACCCTAGGAGCCTCTACACAGCAACAGCGTTTTTCAGCCTTCCTTGCTGAAGGTTTGGGTCTGGGACCAGACAATGTATAGGTTTGTAGTTACAGCTGATAAAAGTCCTGATTGCTCACAGCTGGGGAGTTCTGAAAAAGATCAGGCCATTTCTAATGAAACACTTAAATGTTGATTTAACCTAGCAGACACAGAGTCGCTGTGTTTCAACAGAAACCACTTGCTGAACTCAACTATAATTTGTGAATAGCTTCGTGTTCCCAGAACTGCATTTTTCAGGGCCTTTCCTCATTTGTTTGAAAAATGTGACCCAGTGCTAATTAACCTGCTTTAAAATACGTGCTGCCTTGAATGCGGTGTGTAATTGGCACACAGATAGGGGAATGTGTTTGACTTCCAGTACTCGAACTACCAGTGGAAGAATTGCCCCTGTAAAGCAGGGACCTGCTTTCCCTACGTGCAGCAAACCACATGCATGCACACAGACACTGGGAGTGTTTAAGTCTTCCCATCGCGTTGGCCTGGTATTCCAAGCATGAATGTAATGTTTATGGTTTTTTCAGCCTTTACAATACATTTAAAGCCAATCTTTGATTGACAAATATGTCAGCCAGAAGCTTTAGATTTGGCATAGTCTTCTTCTCACCCAAAGGAAGGGTGCAACGTGGGCATCAGTGGTATGAACATCCCCATATTGAACCTTTCAGCCATTGGCCTGCCCACAGATTCATCACAAGAAGGGGTTCATGAAGTTCATAAGGTGACTCTTATGCTTACTCATAAGCTCATTGCCAAAAGCCATGATATGAACACATCCCTTTGGTCTCTACCTCCTCCTGACCCTAAAGCCTACAAGTCTGTGGGGCTGATTGTCCTCCCACTCCCAGTGTCTTGAGCTGCTCTGGTGTACAAGGTGCCACCTCTGCCATCGCTTGGCCTGGGTGCCTTTGTGCCATTAGCTGGGGCAGTGCTGTGCCCCACACATCGAGACTATGTTCCCACACCCTGGGCAGTCCCAATGCTTGTCTCTCTTTTCTTGGTACCCATCCAGGTGGCAGCTCAGGCAGTGCCATGTCCGTCGCTGTGCGGGCTGCCAAGGACCTGAAGGAAGGTCAGCGCTGCGTGGTCATCCTGCCTGACTCCGTCAGGAACTACATGTGAGTTTCTCGCTTCCTCACTTGCTTTCTGGTGGCGGGGTTGGAGGTCCCATAGCCTTCTCCCCATCCTCTCTGCATATGGCCTGGGTTGGGGCCATGGCGCTCTTTGGTAAGGACATGAGCTTAGCACTGCTGAGCCCCAGTTGCTGGAGAGCCACCCGAATAACTCTGATAGCATGGCACCCAGAGTGAGCCCAGAGCTGGGAGTCTCCCTCAAGAGGCCCACAGGAAAAAAAAAATAAATAGGGGGAAATAGCATACTACTATAGCGAGCACCAGGGGCTGGGTGTTGGGACACTTGGGTTTTATTTCCTCTCATCACTGACTTACTGCACGGAGCAGGAATCAGTCAAGCTATAGTTTTTGAACTTGCATGCCTAACGTTAGGCAGGCAAATAGCTGGCATGCCTCTAAGAGTTACTGAGCACCCGCAGCTCCCGCTGACCTTAAAAGGGGCTAAGAGCAGCCAGCTGCAAAAATCATGGGAGCCCTGGGGCAGTGCTGCGGTCTAGTGCATGAAACGAAGCACGACTTCTTCTGGAAGGCTCACAGACTTGTTCTTTGTTGGTGATTTCTAGGTCCAAATTTTTGAATGATAAATGGATGATAAAAAATGGTTTCCTAAATGACGTCCAGGAGCACAAGCCTTGGTAAGACAACATCTGCTGATAGAAACTGTGATAAAAGAATCGGTTTTCTGAGTCTGGAAATTATTATCTTCAAAGGAAAGTATTATCTTTCAGTATTTAGAAAAAAATGCAGTTAAGTCTGGATCCTTCTGTCGAGGCGGTAATGGCAGCTCCTCTCTTTTGAGTAGTTACGTATCCCAGTTCTCCAATCAAAATCTACAAAGAAGCCATCTCTACCCCAAAGTTACCAATCTACTCCCACATGGTAGTCGTTCTCCAGGCCACCTAAACCCTACTGAGCCAAATGGGTGCAGTGGACATCTAGCTTCACTCAAAACCTCCTCTTGCTACTCCGCAGCTGATGGACAAAGAGACATTGGGCCAACAGGGAGATGGGTCCCTCCTGTAGCAAGCACCCTTTCAAACAGCTCTGGAGGCCTTTTCAGGCAGAGAATAGGAAATTTTAACTTTCCAGAGCTGCAGGCCAGAAAAGATGGCCAACTCAGCTGTCTCTTGCACACCATGGGGAAAGAGTCCTCTCAAGGCAGGACAACAGAGACAAACTGCTGATGCCAATTGACATATGGCTGGGCAATGTCAGTTGTTTAGAAAGCACCTAGTCTTGCTTTAAAGACAGCAGGTATTATTTATGTCACCTGCTCCTTTATGCTACTATAACCAAAGGTTATTGCAAATATTTCCTAAAAATGTAATAGATTTCCAAAGTGTCTCATGCCTGGCTAGAATTGCTCTTGGCCCTTACAGCCTCTAGCATTGCCTGGTCTTTTCTGCAAAGACAAAGCCTGAGATAAGTTGGGAGCTGCCTGTGGTCCCCAGCAAACAAGTGCAGCTTGTCCCTCATAAGTCACACGAGCATCTCTGCCAGGCTCCCTCCTGGAGGGAGCAAATGCTGCATTTTGAGGACCCAGGATACAACCTAAAGAACTAAAACTGAAGTGAAGAGCTCAGTAACTTCCTTGGATTCAGGACAGCTCAGCACCTTGCCAACTGCTGGCCTCAGCCCTGCCTCTGGAGTTTTATGCACACTGGGCATAGGGAAATCTTGGCTTCAGCAAGACCTGGCCATGGTGGACTTGTAGCGTTACTGCCTTGGGGATAGGAGTGGGCAGGCAGAATATATCTGTGTGGGTGGTTTCATCTTTACTGGCCTTGCCTCCCTTAGCAAGACCCACAGCCACACAGCAGAGAGTAACAGCTTCGTGCTGCCATTTGTCTTTCAACAGGTGGTGGAACATCAAGGTGCAGAAACTGAATCTCTCAGCCCCTCTCATCCTCCTCCCAGAAGTCAGCTGTCAAAAAGCAATTGAGATTCTCCAGGAGAAGGGATTCGACCAAGCTCCTGTTGTTGCTGAATCAGGGTAACTATTTTTTACTCATTACAGAGATGGTCATTCATGTAGGAAAAGCAGCCATGATGAAGCTAAAGAAAAAGTCCCATTTACTGATCCAGTGGTGGGGCTCTTGTGTTGGATTCTGTGATGTATATTTTTAAAATATCATCTGCCTCCTTGAGAAGATTCACCAAGAAAACTCCCTGTAAATGCTCTAGTTACAGTCAAAGCCAAATCCAGTGCCCACCAGACTGAGCAGAGGTTGGATCAGTGCACTGGCAAGGTGAGGACAGAGAAGAGGTGAGGGCTGGGTGGGAAACCCATACAAATAAGCAACTGGGTTGCTGACCAGTTTTCCTTCTCCCAGCTGCTAAGTTCTGGACTGCAATAGCAAACTGTAACTACTGTTAAACCAACAACTTGGTGAGGATGAGGATCTTCTTGTCCTGCTCTGATGAGGAGAAAGCTGGTGCCTCCCACTGATGGCAGCAGCAATTTAGAGGACTTCAAGGGGAGCAGTTCAGCCCCTACATAAAAAGTGTGCCCTGCCTCAAGTCTGACCTTTTGGAAAACATTCTGTTCCCTTACAGACTTATTTTGGGCATGGTGACCCTCAGCAACACCCTCACCTCAGTGCTGGCTGGAAAGGCACAGTTCTCAGACCCTGTTACAAAGGTCATCTACGACCAGTTCTCAAAGGTACCACTAAGGCTGTGGATGCTATCAACCACTGTCCCGGGATGGGGAGCAGCGGGGAGAGGTGCACCACCACCCAGAGGTGTGAGAGGAGCTGGGAGAAGAGGTCAATGAAAAGACAGATGTGAGGGTGGAGACAGATGGAGAGGGCGATGGAGACACCCCCAATCTTATCTTGTCAGAGGATTTCATCCAGTTAGGGGATGAGCACCTTCAGCAGGGCTGGGGCAACAGGCACAGGCTCTGATGGGATTCAGGGCAGGTCCTGTGGGTGTGCAGGTGAGAGACACCTGAGTTGGATGGCCATCGATGGTCCAGAGAAATGGATTGAGGTAAATGGATGGTGTTTTAGGGGAGCTGAAGCCATCACCTCATGCTGGCCCATGGAGGCCCTTTGGGTTGTGGGAGATGGTGCTGTGTTTCAGCTACAGCACATTCAGGTTTGCAGGTTGTATGCATCCCCTCCCATGTCCCCAAAACAGTGTGGGTAGGTGAGGTGCAGCTGATCCTGGTCCAGCTGCCACCCTGCCTACTCACAGCTACAGTCAGAGGCAGGAGTCAGGCTTCACACCACTGTCCTTTAAATGTGAAGTGAAATATTAAATGTCTTTTTTTGTCCTGCTCAGATTGGCCTGGAGGACAGCCTTGGGAAGCTTTCCTGCATCCTGGAGAACGACCATTTTGCTATCATTGTACATGAGCAAATGCAGTGTAGGTATCTGCAGAAGCACTGTACAGGCTTTGCATGAATGTTTGTGAGGGGAGAGGGAAATTCTCAAACTGAGCTTGGTAGGTATCAGCGCAGCTGCTCCAGATGTGCAGCCTCTGAGCCTCTGTGGCTCTGCAAAGCCTTGGAACTGCCTACTATCCACCCATCTCCTTTCCTGACACCACAGAGATGAGGGGAGAGGGGGAAAGCCTTAGCTCCAGGAGCCTGGGACCAGCACACAGGAGCAATTTCCAGATCTTGGCCATGAGAGGCCCAAGCAGGGGTGATGCTGAAGCACCCATCAGCTCCATCCCCTCCCCTCATCTTATGGTTTCCCATGGAAACACACTTTTGGTTTTGGGAAGGTATTCATTATAGGGTCTCATCTGGTCCCCTCAGGTGGACTGTAGGCAGCAGCTTGGGTTCCCACTTGTTACCCCTGGAGATGCAGCTAAGAGACATCCTTAGATCTGTGTGCCCCAAGGCGTCTGGGTAAACTGATATGCTGAGGGTCTTTCATGCTGGGTGCTATCAGACACCTGCCCTGGAGGTTCAGGGTAAGTCAAGAAAGCTGAAAACAAGTGTGTTGGACCATGCACAAGCCCTGTGGTGAAGGCACATAAGTCAGGAGGCACAACACACAGTGATGCATGCAGCCTGGGGCATCAGTGTATGAGCCTTACCTGGACCACAGCTGGGTATAGGGATGCTCTGCTATGAGCATGACAGTACAGGGGTTGCTGACACATTGATGCCAGCAGGGATCACACTTTGTTGCTCCCCTGACCAAAACAGGTATGGTGGCAGGTGCTGTTCTGTAAATCTGACCTAACACACCTTTCCAGTACAATCATACCACAAAACTTCGACAAGTACAAATTTGGCCCTATCTCAAGGGAGTTGCCTTGTTTAAATTTTATCAACATGAAAAAGCAGTCAGAAGACCCATGTTTAGGTCTTCTAAATTAGAGCTGAAGGGTGCAATTATACTGATATTATGAGATTGCACATTGAACATGCAAAGCATTCCTATGGTGAGCAATATGCAGTGTTGCACTGAACTCAGGGCCTCCAAAACCCACTATGCACAAACTTACCAGCCTCTCCGCTTGTACCTCTCTGGCCTGCCACCCCAAAGCCCCATCAGCTCTAAAGTGGGCTTGCAAGTCCAGCCATGTTCCCACAAACAAGTGTCTGTCATTCAAAACTGGCTTTGATGTACATTTCCAATTCTCTCCCCAAAAATAATGCCAGGCAGAATTTCTTTTCTCAGCTATGTTGTCATAAATAATGAAAATCTGTTTTGTGTCACATTTTGATATAAATTAAAAGGTATCCACAAATTAAATGGCATCCACCAAAAATATCAGTCAGCTGTATGCAGTGCTCTTGCTCTGGTTTTCAAACAGTGCCCGTTTTCTTTTCCAGAGCTGCTGTTTTAATGCCGCCACAGTTACCCCCTTATTTATTACTTTCTTCCCACACCTTCGGAGCTTGCATTTTATCTCGTGTTTGGACTCTGGTGGACAGTTTTGTTTTTATTTAAGAAAACATTTCTCAGATAGTTAAAGCAATTGTTGTAATGCTGGTTTATTAATGGTGGTGTAGGCCTTTATGAGAACAGAGCAGAAAGGGTCTCACTGCTGCTCTTAAAGAGTCCCACTTTGTTTGGCCTGAAAAGTTTTGTGGTGATAGAAGCAGGACTGGAACAGAGGTTGTGGGTAAAAACAACTGGGAAATTAAGTTTCCTGCTCTGGCAAAGGGGGCATTATTTGGAGCTAAAACCTCCCTGATGTGATCCCAGTAACCTGACCGAGGTTGTATCAGTCATTTCTGTTGAGCCAGAGCAGAGACAGCTGTTGTCTCCATTAAGGTTTTCTCGTAATAAACATAAACAAGTAGCAGCCTTTGCACAGCTGCAGGGGTTTTCCCCCCCTTTTTCTTTTTTCCCCACTAAACTAGCATTTTCTGTGCTCACAGTCAATGGCAATGGCAGTTCCTTCATGAAGCAGATGGTGTTCGGTGTGGTCACAGCGATGGACCTGCTCACCTTTGTCAGCAGAAACGACAAGAAGTAGCGCAGCAACTTGGCTGCAGCCACCTCCTCCCCTGCAGCAGGGCCAGCTGCGCCCCCCATGCCCGAAACACCCGGCTGAGGACACTTTTTGGTCTAACCCAGCCAATAGTTTCTCAAAATGACTTGGTGAAAATTGTAATGTAATAACCCTTTGTCCACTAAATGCCACCCAGAGTATCACTAAAGAGGAGATAACTGAAGAAATAGCATTTAATAGCTGTGTGCGCTAACACAGAGCTTCCCAGGGCTGGAGAGGTAATGCGGTGGTGGGTAAGGATGAGAAGGGAGTGGTTGATATTGCCCAGATTTTAGCAGGTGGGGGGTTTGGTGTGTTTGCTAGCAGGAGGTATGCACTGCCAGTGTTGCAGTCGCTGTGAGTCACCCTAGTCCCAGTTTTCTTGAGGTCTGGGGGCAAGCCACATCACAGCTGCACCTCCCTGCTCCTATCCACCTCTAGGAGGGAAGGCTGCAGGTACCCCCTCCTCCCCAAGAAGACCCTCCTTCTCACCCCTGGGTCCATTTGGTGGCCAAGAAGGCTGTTTCTTCCTCCCTTCCCTGTCCCCACTTTGGGACAAGTGGGAGAGGCAGGGCCCCAGAGGAACAATTAGGAGGGGAGCAGGTGGGATGTAGCACCCTGGTACATGCAAGGTAGGGAGCTGGGCAGGAAGGGACAACCAAGGGCTGTGAGGGGCAGGGGGACAAGGTCCTGGGTAGGTGGGGTACAATCACTCCTGTAGCAACAACTGGCCTTTGGAAAGCTCCTTCCTCACCTCTGGGGGAGCTGCTGGCACCAGGTGTCTCACACATGGTCCCATGGGATGGGGTGGTGAACTGAACTCATTCAAGAAGTAAAGACTCACGATATAAGAACTGGGAGAGGGGATATGGCTGCACCCCTGTGTCCTGTAACAGTCATCTCACGGATGTTGGAGTATTATGTTCCAGGAACTGATAATGAAGGTCAGAAGAGCCATTTGCCATGGCTGCAAAAATACATAAATGAAAGCAAATGTGAAAGGAGGGCTGTGGGACCAAACTGAAGCGATGCTGAAACCTAATTTGGGGCAGTTGCTCTCAAAAGATGCTAATAACTTTGCAAACTTTCCATAAGTCTCAGGAGCTGCTCCAAGGGAACAAGAACTAATTCCAATTTTGGCTTGCTGCTAAGTGGCTAGTCCATACTTTCAATCTAATCTAGTCTGTACATGTCTTTTACTAAAATATAGAATGCTGAAGTATTTATATTTAGGAAGAGTGTCTCTGCTGTCTTGTTTCCTAAGTGACAGAAGACATATCAGATCTTCTGTGAGTGTTTGCTTCAGTAATAACTGTATTTGTCCAGAAAAAGTAAAAACTGATTAGATCAACCTCATTGTATTGTATTTATTTTAGCAACCTTGTTGCAAACTGAAGGGTATTAGTCCTTGCATGTATTCCAGACTCACATGAATGAGTCCTAAAGTGCCCCATAATTCCAAGAAGCCCAGAACCGAGTCTTTGAAGTCTAGGTGACTTGCCAGTGTCTGGAGACCACTGCCACCCATTCCCAGAGCAAGTCCTCCAAGTGCACATGGAAAGAAGGCCCTGCACATTGGGCAGGCCTTTCCCAGGGCTTTACAGTACATGGATCTCACCTGAGAGCTCTGTAGCAGGAACGAGCACTCCATTTGGTGTAGCAATACCCAAGGCTGCAGGGTGACAGGCCATGCTATTGGATTGTCTTCTCAGAAATTGCCTGTGTTTATGCAAAAGCTGTTCCAGTGCTGTAAGTCTGAACAGACAAGAAGGCAATATTTGATGTGTTTGACCCGAATGTTTGACAAGGCAGCTGCACCTCAGCAGAGGGTGAAGTAACTGCTGAGTAGTAACCACGAATATTTACAACGGCTTCTGTAGGTCAGCTATGAGTGTGAGAACCAATGAAGTTGGGTGCTCCAGGCATTTCAGAATTGCTCCACCTGGGCTGTAGCCAGCCTCATTGAGATGCTCTCAGGGTCCCCAGGCACATCTGATGGTGGCATTGCCCTGGCCAGGGATGTGGGCATTGCATCTGCTGTAGTTTGCCCCAGACTGTGACCCTCAGGTTGCAAAGGTGCCTGCAGTACATGCCCAGGGCAGAGCAGTGTCCTGCCGGCACCCTGGGAAGTGAGAGGGACGAGCTGCTGTAATCCTGCCTGCTGTGTCTCTGCAGTCGGAAAGGCTTCAGCCAGCAGCGGTTTTGTTTGCCTTGTCTGCAGAAATCCCTGCAGGACCTGTAAACACACCTACACACAGCCTTGGTTTCAGTGGCAGGACCAAGAGCACTATCGCACCCACCGCCCGCAGTCCCTTCTCCCTGTGTCCCCAGGACTGCCCTCCGGCAGTGTCAGCCCCTTGGAGATAACTGGTCTTTCAAGTACGTTTCCTTTCTCCTGCCATCCAGGCCCTATCACTGTTTTACGTGTCCATTGAGAGGTGGCCACCCAACAGTGCACAGCACTACTCAGCGCTCTCGGGCTCTGCAGGGCATGGGGGTCCCATGTATCTACTAGAGGAACGGGGATTTTCAGGCTTAAGGAGTCATGAGAGGGCAATGGGAATAGGGCGAGGGCCAGGCAGCGCCTTGTCCCACTGTCCTGAGCGCGGCACCCAGCTCTGGTGCATGTCCGATCCTGGTCCTGCAGCCCACAACACTTCCTGCTCCGAGAGGTGCATGTGTGTGTGTGCATAGGGTAATGTGCGCTCCCAAAACCCTTGCTGCTCTCCACAGTCCCATCTGCTGCAAGACTTCCCTGCTCTTCATCCCATTGCTCTGCAAGGTTGGGGGACATGTTTCCAACCAGCTCATCATGCTAAGATGTTTTCATACCAGGGAGCCAATGACCCCGGGGGAGCTCGGCCTGCCCGTGCCAGTCAGGGCACATGGGTTACGTCTGCACATGAAACCTATGCAAACTTCCTCCTCTGGGACTCATGGCTCCTGCAGCTTAATCCATGGGGAAAACAGCCACACAGGGCTTAAGGTGCTTTGAATGGTGTTTGTGTAAAGCATGTGGTGTTGGAGGGCTGCCCTGCCCAGGGAAGCTGCATGGAGGCAGGGATAAAATGTGTGCCCCAAGAAGGTCCATGCCCACCTCTGGCTCCTGAGGGGAAGCATTGCAGCAGCGGAGCTCCTCCCTGGAGCTTTTACATTGCTTTGCTTTCCCTCTGGACACCAGTGTCTATGTCCCCAGCAGCCTGAAAAGTGCAGGCAGACACTGACTCTTCAGAAACGCTGGCTGAGGTCTGCACGGATGAGTGTGGGGAGAGCTGACAGACTTGCAGACGGCTGGGAGATGTCGGATTAGTCTGTCGTCTGACGGACTAAACCAACACCACTGGTGAGATAAACATCTTGCTGGCCCTGCCCAGCCACCTTTTGTGTTACCCGAGGCTTCCCCGCCTCCCCCGTCTCCCCCCACCAGTGTTTCCTCGTGGAGCCACCACTGGCGGCACATAAATAGAGGGCCCCAAGTGGGCTGTGGGGTGAAGACTGGAGAAGCAGCTCAAGGTCTTACGCCGTGCGCAGCAACCATCTCGTCTGCCCAGCCACCCTGCAGGTAACCAGCACCGGGACCCATGGGAACCTGGCATGGGGCAGGAGGGGAGTGTCTTATCCATCCCACACCCTAGTTTTCCAAAACTAAGGGGGAGGTCAAATGTTATCACCAGGAAAACTGTCCCAGTGTGAGGAGGGGGTTGCTCCCGCTGCAGCTGCTGAATGACAAACTTGATGATGTAGCCTTGCTGGAAATTGGCTCTGTTGGAGAAACCCAATTTTGTTGCTAGGTGGGGGTCAGAGGTTTCGGTGGTGAATAGGACTGCTGGGGCTGGACAGAAATTGAGATGTGCAAAACCTTTGAGATAATGATTGTGTCTGGTGGAGGTGCCCTGCACCCTCTGTGTGTGAAGCCCAGAGGAACCAGGCATCTGAAGCAACTGCCTCTCCACGGGGAGCAGGTCTGAGCTCCGTGCTGCTTAGCACGGCCACCAGTCCTCTGGGAATGATGATAAAGTAACCGGGAGATTAAAATGTGTGAATGAAATGAAAGGGCAGAACAGTAACTTACAGCAGGGATGAAGCAGTCACCAGTAACCTAAACAAGCAAGAGTTTGCTTTAAAAACAGTCTTTCTTCTTTTGAAATTGAAGACAGATGGAGTTCATGCTTTCAAGTTTTTTCTTTGGAGTTATGCAATTGGGAAATGTTTTTGCTTAAAAAAACCAAGACACTAAGAAGCAATTGCAAGTAGTTGCAAGTCTGCAGGAGTAGGAACTTGAGGCTATCAAATGCACAGCATGCAGGTAATGATATAATTGTAATCAAAGGTGGCATTGGGGCAACTGGAGAAGAGACCTGACCTGGAAGAAATTCCCAAGTTGAAACAAGGACGAGGTGACCCCCTTGGCCTCCCGCGAGGGAGCAAGGTGGCTGGAAACGGCAGGTGGGGAGCTGCCAGGAGGTTGGGGGCACAGCGGGGCTGGGAGCTGGCACCCAGAGCTGGCCCATGCAGAAGCAAGGTCCCAGCTGCAGCAGCAGCTGCAGAACAAGCCACCAAAGCTTCTTTGAACCCTTCCTGCGTCCATGCCCAGACGCCTTCCGTGAGTGATTAGTCACTGAAATGTAAATTATTAGCATCAGCGTAGAGGTGACCAAGTGCCATTTGCTGGCCAGGGCAACCGTGCCAAAGCTCAGTGTGTGCTGCAACGTGGTCTTTGCTAGCCCAGTGCCCACGCTGCAGCTGTGTGAACACCTGGTAGATGGAGGACACCTCAGTTGAGCCAGGATGGGCAGAAGGCTTTTTTGTTTCAGAGCAAACCACCTTGGTCCCAGTGAGCTGCAGATGACCAAAAATAATGGGCATGTTGGGAAGAGGCAGCTGCGTCTCACTCGCTTTAACCCTTGGGGGATGTCCAGACTTTGGGGGTTTGGTGTGCCCACACTGAGTGTGGCGCCTGCACCTATCTCCTCCTTTCTCTCTCCAGAAGCATGGCTCTCACCGGTGCCCTTCGCCTGTCACTCGCCTGCCTCCTGCTCTGCGGTGCGGCCCCAAAACCCACGTGCGACCCCAGTGCCTGCACCCCATGCTCTGAGAGGGACGTGGAGGAGCTGGCCACCACCACTGCTGGGGGCTGCTGCCCACCCTGTCCCCGACCCTGCACCTGCCCCCCCTACCTGCAGAGCGACTGCGAGATGCAAGGCTTCGCCAGTGGCTACGTCCCGGTCGGCCGCTCCTTCTACATCGACTTTGCCCGCAAGCTGTGCACCTGCCACCCCAGCGGGGACATCACCTGCGCCCCACTCTGCCCCACTCTGCCCCCCATCTGCCAGGCCGTGGGCAGCCCCGTGGCCGACCGCTGCCCCCGCTGCGTCTGCTACAACGAGGAGGAGATGGAGGTGCCCGCCGGCACCGTCACCACCCAGGGCACCCAAATTTGCACCTGCCCTCCCCAGGGTGGGCAGCTGCAATGCAGCAGCAGTGAGAATAAGGAGTGAACCTCCCTTCTCTGCCAGCCAAGGGCAGGAGGACAGGGGAGCCTCTCTGGCAGCAGAAGGCTTTCTGCACCTTGGGGCATCCCTGTTGGAAAGAGTCGAATGCTTCAAACTGTCCTAGAGGACTTGGCGACGGATGTGGCCGTGCCACAGAGCGCTGGGGAGATGCCACATTGTAGGTCATTTATAAGCATCTATAGCAGTGAGCTGTCTTTGTTGTAAGGTTTATTCCATGGTTAGATCGCTGCTAGCATGTTACTGAAACAGCACAGTTATTTATTTATTTGTAAGATGATGGATTGGGCTTTTGTACGTGTTTATGTTTATATAGTCTGTTTATGTAGCTCATTGGATAAACTTCCTCCCAGGAGCCAGGGTTTTGTTTCCTGTAATTCCATCAAGTTCAAAGTGGTGGGACCAAAATCAGAAGATTGGCTGACAACCCCCCCTCCAGGCGTGTTTTGGGGTGGGAGGAGCAGGTGGGTCAGCGCATGGCTGTGTTCTTAGGAGGAGGCAAACCCCTCTCCTGCCTACATCCTCGGGGACAAAGCCTTGAAGACCCAGGTAAAGGATGTTGGCCCTTCACGGCCACCTTGATGAAGCAGTTACCCAGGGCTGACCCTGTTGTCAGTCCCTGCTGTGTCCCAGTTCAACAGGAATATCTCAAATTGTGTGTCAGTAACTGTGTCCTCCTCACTCCTGCTCTCCCTTTACCACTGCTGGAGATGTAGCATATGAGAGAACTGCATCTTCTGAATGCTTTGACATATATAAATATATATACACACACAGGGAGACTGTAATATAATACACAGCCTCATCAGGCTGACAAATTAACCAGTGTTAATTGTGCTCCTTCCAAGTGTTGAATAAAATAAATTTTACCAATAAATATCTGAAAACTTTACTGATAAGCATGCATATACTTTCCTCATGTGTTAGCTGGTGTTACTTGGGCCGGGCAAGCCTCTCTTCAGCCACCTTTGCCTCAGGTGTACCTGGAAACATTAAATGTGCCCCCTGGCTTCTTTTCATATTCCTCTCTAATGCTCTGTCTGATGCTGGTCAACTGCAAAAAAAATGAGCGGATGAAATTCAGGTGAAGGGTTAGAAAAAAATTGGAGGAAATGAGCAAATTTGCTTTTCAAGACAAAATGAGGGTCCTCATTGACTGGGACTGTCAAAGGCTGACCCTGTCCTGGGCTCTGGTGAGCCTTGGTCAGAGATTTGAGAGCTCATCACATCCAAAAAACTGCAGCACCTCAAAGCTGTATTCCTGTGGCTGCACTGTCCCCCTCTGCACAGCTGCCCCAGTTGATCGTGGGCTGGGACCTCCAACATGGGCTTTTCCCAAGGCTGGAGGCCACACTGGTTTGTGGCCAGTTTGTGAGCACATGAAGGGGATGGCTGGGGACATAAGGGGACACATTTTGTGTGGATCCAGGGCAGCCAGGATACCTTCTTGTCCCAGTCCTGCATTGGCTGCTTGCTATGAGGATGGGGAAACAAGGAAGCCAGAGAGGAGGACACCTTTCATGGGAAAAACATCCCTCCCCCAGGCACCTAACCCGTGCCTGGCAAACTCCTTCTCTCATCCCCGCTGACAGGACAACCCTTGCAGCCATCACCCAACATGATCGGCAGTTTCGCCTCCTGCCTGCGTGATTTGCAGGAAACTGCAGTAAACCTGAGGGCTGGTGTGGGTGAGGGAGAGCGCTCACTGCAAACTGAGACGTGACACGGCCTTGCGAAAGCCACCAGGCGCTCCTGCTCAACGTGGAAAACCACAGGAGGCACCAAGTCGCGTCACCTTTGAGCAGTCAGCGATTTCTGCAGCGCTTGCTTTGCAGTTCGGAGTTGAGAAACTCGTCACTTGCGACAACTAAAAAGGTTAGGAAACACCACCTTCTACTTTCTCTGTGTTTTCTGTGGCAGGCGTCCATTAGAAAAGTCAGACGGTGACTCTGGATGTAAGCCAATGTTGAGCCTGTAACAGTGAATGTGCATGTCTTCCACCACGGACGTTTTTGCAGCTGAGCCATGGGGAGTGGGGCAGAAATCACCCTCCCGAGCAGGGAGGGTGCCTGCACCTCCGTGTGCTCAGGGTCCAGCCAGCTGCCAGGGCTTCCCAGCTCCAGCACAAGCTGAGCCACCAGCCTTACACATGTCACTGATGTGTTTCTGTTACAGGGAAGGGAGTTTTACCCAGCGTCCCTGGCTGAAAAAAATCTCTTAGTTTTTAAGGTAAAAGCTCACTGTCACCTCACAGACCAGACATCCTGTGCTGCTGGTAATGCCAGCAGTGCAGGAAATTCCCCCCATTACAGGTTTAAATTACACGCTGTTCAGGTATTCACAAATACCTGAGTGAATTCACATCCTGTATATGCTTGCAAGGTGTATTTTAGTCCACGGGGTCACCTCTCATTGGTGTTTGCCAAGCACTTAAGGAAATCAGGATGGGTTTGCAAGGGTAGGGATTGCTAGGAGGGGGCCATGGGTGATTTAGGCAGACTCCCTGTCGCCTGGGCAGGGTGGTGGTCAGCTGGGGCTGTTTATTCTTTGCCACACATCTTATCTGTCACAGTGTTTCCCCGCCTTGCATGACTGATAACCTTTGAACAGGAGAGAATGGCCGACAGACGGCAATCCCTGAATAATACGGGGTTTGTGTGGATGCTGGTTATCCAGGACCAGCACAGGAACAAGGAGGAGTTGTTCTTTAAACATCTGCGCAAAAAGTCCCTGTCAACTCCTTTGCAAGCTGCTTGTGTGAGGTGGTGAACAGATTCTTTGCTCTGCCACCATCTCCGATTTGAGGGTCATTTGCATCTCCAGCCTCTGCCTGGAAGTCCCACAGGATCTCCGTCTACATTGCATGACACTGAAATAAGTAGCCACATTGTTACTTTCCCTATGAACAGCTGCACCAAAAAAAAAATCACCAACACAAACCTTGTTCAAAAACCACACACTATTCAGTTGTCAGATTTTATTCAGTGAAGTTTAACATCTTCAGTGTTTTAGCATGCTTTATTTGAATGGGTGTTGTCCTGGATTCTCCAATATTAATGACCCGTATGCTTGTCTACACTTTGGACACAGTATTGCTGGTATTGTTAGTTATATTTTTCCAGGTCAGATTTTCCCCATGGTCTGGACATCAGCATAGTTTTGTGCCTACTGATTCACATGGTCACCATAATCTTGCACCACAGCCAAGCACGTGTTTGCAGGTAAGGGGCCGTACACATTTCCTAAGCGCAAAGCAGCAGACACTCTTGCGCCTCCCTAAAACAGCTCTGAAAATTGAGTCAAAAGCTGAAATTTGCAACTCCTGAAAAGAACTGGTTTTACATATAACGCAATCAAGTTTGGTGTGGTTGTTTGTGTTCTTCCATGTCCCGTGACTTTGTAGGACATCATTACCAGTGCTTAGTTATTTGCAGAACTGACAGGGCCTTTCTTCGCTGTGTTAATGATTTAATCATTGATTTAGATAGAATCATGTTTTAGGCATCAGTCCCTTTAACACGCCCTCTCAGTTCCTGCCTCATGAGGCTGTAAAATATTAGGGTTGAATATTAATGGATGAAAGCTCATTTGGAGGCATCCTGTTGGTGCAACTGTATTGAGTGCCAGGAAATTTAAGTGCTTGCCCAAGTCCTTCTACCGTTTCTGATACCCTGCCAGAAGAAGTGAATTTCTTCTCTGTGGTTCACCAAAGAGCTTTAGCATCCCTGCTCCTCCACTCCCCCAGCCTGCATCTGTATAGCCTGGACTTAGGGGGCTGGGTGGCTGTCTGTCATTTTGTCCAGGTAATATGTTCTTCAGTTATCATAAATCCCAATCTTGCGGCAGATTCTACACTTGTGATTTCTGATCAGGATGAGAACAACTGTGGCAGAGGTTTCCTAGAGGATCACCTAATTTAACTAAACCATATCCACTCAGTGTTGGTAATGGACTGACTACATTGCCCTAGAAATACTTTTTTCTTGAATATTTGGGGCAGTGAGAGAGGTAAAAATTGACACTATCTTTTGAATGTGTTCCTTATAGGAAATTGTAGGTGTATACAGTTGCCCTGGTTGGGTCAACATAAAAATAAAAATATTATGAAGTAAAAGGTGACCTATGCCAAGCCATTGAGCTGAAGCAGATTTGTTAAATGAGGCTTCTTCCCTATCCCTTTGGTTCAACATCACAGTGGAAAATCATAGAGGTATTTCAGAACAAACTGCAAACAACATGGCATGGGAGTTAAAGGAGTCAAATGTTGACAGCCTTCCCTTTTCTGTGTGAGTGCACAAAGGGGACCAAATATGTATATTTGGCATTTAAAACAGGTATCGTCTGCGAAGAGCAGAGGAGCTGACACTTGGGTTATCTTAGTCAAAATTACAGAATGGCAAGAGGCTGCTCAAGAAGAGAGATTTACTGGTCAGGAGTTTCAAGGCAAACTCAACACATGCACACTTGATGCAGCACACATTTTACTTCTGAAACCGAAATTGATTGTTCTGACCATATATTAAGTGTACTGTATTTAAATTAAGGATTTGTATTATTTAGTAGGGAGGGGTTTTGCATGTTTCCCTAACAAGTGCATGTTTTGTGATGCTGAGTATTCAAATACGCATATTTCTATGCCCAATACATTTTACTGGGGCAAAGACAAACATTATAAAAAAGCATGTATGTGACAAAAATGACACACGTTCATTTGGGAAAAGGATGTACAAACTGGTTTAGGTCTAAAGTGAATTATTTTTAGTGTTGTGCATCTACGCTAAAACCAGCTTATCTTTAGTTATTCCGACACTGCATTCACAGCAGCATCCACAACTCAGTTCTCTAAAGTTGTTGCGCTTTTACCAGCAAAGCTGGCTTTGAATCTTGGAGTGATTTGTGGAGCCACTATTCACAGCTGAAAAGCTCAAGAGACAGAAAAAGTCTAGGGCATGTAATCAAGGATTGATTGTTGCCAGCTTTGAAAGAAAGGAAAGAAGGAGGAAAAAGAATAATAGCAATACAGAAGTAGTTGTTTGAAAGCAGAATGAAGAAGCTTGGAGGAAAATTATTATTTCTGTAGCTGCTTAAAGTATCACTGCATCTGCAAGTGAGTCAGCAGTATTGTTTCCCCCAGCATCTGAAAAGCTGAAAAGGCAGCACAGGTATTATCTAAAAATAAATCCCAACCCGGGTCCGCAAAATCTCTGGTGTATTGCAATTCTGAGCTTCATTTGATGATGCTTAAATTTTTCAAGCTCAATCAAGCTACAGCACGGAGCTAAGAGCCAGCTGCGCTAAACAGTCCTTTCTTGTGGCCAAAAAAAGAGATCAACCTCTTGTTCTCTCCTTCCTGGCCTTAGTTTGGGTCTCACCCATGGAACCACACATACTCCCAAGTATCTGAGAAAAATCAGTACCTGGCTGATTTTGCTTATGTAATTGCGTGTATCATTAAGTCTCCTTGCCTTTTCTGTGTGCTAGCCTCTGCTGAAAGGAAGTGATCTAAATCTTAAAGCCCAAACAAGGTTATAAACCGAGCCATGCAGAAATGCACAGCAAATGGAATCTGATGGCCACCAAGATATTAAAGTCGTCTCTGCGGTTTGGAGCTCACAGTGAAAGGCTGCAGGGGAAGCAGGGGCACAGCAAAAATGACACAGCAGTCAATCATTAGTTTAAGTATGATCTGCATACTTTTCATTACAATTAAAAAACAATCTTAAGTTTAAAAATGCTTGGATCTTGAGAAAAATTGTTTCTAAATTAAATTTTATTACCACATTCACATTTAGTATATGCATCAGTCTATATTTAGGATTCAGTGATCAACTTAACAAAAAGCGTGCTAGGAATAATGGTCAGGAGTAGGTCCATGGGCCTAAATTTCTGACTTGTGCTAGTCGTGACACAAAAGTCTAAAGACCAACAGAGATTATGAACATATCCGTAGGAGTTTTTCCCTGATTATTTCATAAACTCTAGACCACATCTTAGTTACATCAGGAAGACAAAACTAAACCTGACCTACAAAGGTCACACTGCTTTCAGGTGTCTAAATGGTCATTTGTAATTTCATTTTGCTTTTTAAACACACCACAGGCTTAATCCTGCATAGCTTGCACACTCTGAACTTGCACAAACTTAAATATGGATTTTAAATAAATAACACAGTACCTAGTATACGACCCAGTCTTATCTGTTACTTTTTGCAGAACCCTCATTTTACACTGCACATGGAGTTTATTTTCCCTGTTTTTAGCACTGAGGATATTGCTCTGGTTTTCTAAGAGGCGTATTTAGAAACAGCCCTAAAGCACATACTACAGGATTACTGTTTTGTAAACAGGTGCTCCACAAAATCAAACGGGCTTAGCAGTTGCTTATGCCTATGCTTCCAATTCCTGTAAGGCCCTCTTGAAGAAGGGGATTTATCTTCCAGGGGAATTTGAAACCAACGGACTAGGAATACACCATACTGTACATAATTTAGGTGAAACAATCTGCTTTACAGGTTGGGTTTTTTGGTTGGTTGGTTCTTTATTGTGTTCAGATTAAGGAAAAAATTGCTCCCTGGCAGCAGTGGAGTCAAAACTATTTCCAGTGCTATTACCTGGAATCCTTCTCAGGCACTCTTTTAATGCCAAAGAAATGTTCAAATACTTCTGTGTCTACAACACATACTGCTCAGTTAATCACAGATTAACCCTTTAAAAACAAAATACGATTCAAAATCCTTGGGGACATACTCTGCTGTAAGTAAAAGGCTGTAAAAATTCGGCATGGCATCACGAGGCTGTAGCAGCTCTAGCCGGCAGAGTCACAGGACCCCTTCAGCCAGGTGTACGGGGCTCAGGGCTGTGCTGTTTGGGGACCACACTTGGATGTCACAATGCCAGGCGCTGGAGAAGCAAGAGGAGGAGTAAATAGTGCTTCGGTACTAAGCAGAAGTATACTGTATCTCTGGAGCACCCATGTCTATCTGCATCTTTGCTGGGTAAGACTCACACACTCCGGGTGAAATGAGTTGGGAGTTTCTTGCTGTAGAGGAGTCGCTATCGTGTAACAAAAAGGCTGCTCCTGTCCTGAAGATTTCTGATCCAGTAGAACGTGGAAATTTTACAAATGCATGACAGTCTATCTGGCTGAACAAGTTAACACGTGGGACTTGCACAGAGGAAGTCTTTTCAAGTAAGTCACTACCATTTCCGCTTGGAACCATTACTGAAAGTTTGATGTCCATGCCATTTTAATTAACAATTTTGAAACAATAACAAAAAAAAAAAATCCAAGTCACACACATTATGGACTATTTATCTACTAATTCTTTCTTTCATGGAAGCTGCTCCTGCAGCACAAAAGCATAATAAAAATCCCCATACTGGCAAGAACTAGTAAATAATTTTCTTCATTTGCATAATCAAGAAAATCCAAACAAATAAGAAGGCCCAGGATTGTCCTTGGCCAAGAACTGGTTAACTCGCTTGAAACTATGCTCAAGATTTCTTGAAAATATATTTGCCTTTCAGCCAAGCAGTATTGTCAAAGTAATGCAAATGCTTCACTTCAAAAATGTGCTTTTTGAGTTCACAGAGAACAGTAGTGTAAAAATAAATAACCCATGAAGCATATTCTCATTTTTAATTTTATCCTTTGATAGATCAGTTGTTTCAAAACCCCTTTACCAACCAAGGGGAAGAAAACATTACAGGGTTCATACTTTAAAGACTGTCGATTGTATAGACCAAATGTTGCTATGGGAACATTTATGGGCCACCTCTGTCACAACCTGAAAACACTGGATTCTATTATCAAGAAGAATCTTTATAGTAGTCTACAAGGTAGGCAAAGCATTTCACTACTTTCTCACACCTTGCTTTTCTCTGGCAAAACCAGCTGTGACCACTCAGCAGCTCCTAAAGAACTTTGTCACAGAAAAGAAACAGATTTTGTATTTCCAGGTGACCAGAATGAACAAATAACATGATTTGGGTAATCACTTAAAAAAGCACATTAGTGCCAATTTTACTACACTTGACACCAGATGATCAGGTTACTTTAGGACTTAAAAATTAAACAACCCAAAACTTTGAAGGAGTTTAGCAAACCAAGGGTGGGGGTTGCGGGGAAGGAATCCACGCAGAGTTCGAGTTTGGCAAAGCCAACTTGCTCTACTATTCAGCTACCCTGAAGAGGAAAGAGCAAAGCGTATTCAGCACAAGGCTGACGATTTGATCATTTGCACACTACAACTAAACCTGCATTTTCATGGATATGCTGTTTTTAGGAGGTGGTGAGAGTTTGAATTTATTATTAGGAAACCAAAACATTTCACTTCATTGTTTAACATGCGAGATTTTCATGAGAGAATGAAGGTTAGTTACATTTCCAACAGGATTTCAAAACTACATGTTGCCATTCAGCTCTTCAAACTAAGCTGAATATAGGGCTGAAAGGTTTGAAAGACTGATCAATGTAACAGAAGTCAGAAAGACAATAACAATACAGCACCTAAAAATGGGTAATTCACACATTTTTGACATTTATGTCTTGCATAGACAAATACTATTTTTCTTCTCCTAAGGTAACTCAGCTTCAGAAAATAAATCTTACATCACCTTTAATTACAATTAAATGCATGTGTTCCAATTTTTGAAAATACCAGGGTGTTTTGGTTTTTTTTTTCTATTTGTTTGTTTAAGTGCTACAAGTCTAATGGTTTTATAAAACTACCACCCCTTGGAAAGGCTTTGTTTTATCCTTTGGGCTGTCAAGTTCATAAAGTCAGGAAGCTGAACTGCCTTCTAATTCTTCCAGAAACAAACAGATACATCATTCATGCATTATCTTTGTGGCCCTACTCCACTAGAATATCCATAAACCTGAAGCTACTTTTAAAACACAGGAACTGAGAACTCCTGAGAATTCCTCAGTGTAGGTCTGCCTTCTGGCCGTATTTTGAACATCAAAACAATCTGTGGTGCACACCACGTCAACATGAATTCCTGTCCTTCTAAGCCCTTCATCTACACCCCGGTTTCCGCTGGAAGAAAGCCTAGGTATGCAGGCAACAAAGTTAGGAACTTTTTGGAGAGGCTTCTAAAGGCAATCAGGGACCAGAACAAGGAGCCAATTCCCTGGCAGGTCAATGAAGCCCAACATGCAGCCTTACGGAGTTTCCCTGAGGTCAGCAGGACTCCACTCGACCCAATATCCAGATCTAGGAAACTCTCTGCAGAGTCATGCCTGTCAATTCTAATGTTTTCCAACATGATTATTTCTTTGGAAAAATCTTTTAAGAATATATCCCGATTGATGTGGAGTCGATTTACTAAAACACAATGTTTCTAAAGTTAAAGAACAACAGGAAATTGCCTTGCCTGTTACAGAAATCTTGGAAAACTCTGACTGAGAACCCTGTTTTGGGTTAACAATCTAGATTATGTTGGAAAAAAAATTTAAAAGTTTCAATAGCCACAACTGCAGAACAATTACACTGATTTAAAAAACAAATTAGTTCTATTGCATACGAATACGACTTTAATTGGGGGGTGGGGAATTATACATGGGTTTACAGTTACGTCCCATATAAAGACTTTTTAACTAATGTAAACATGTACCTTTCCTGAATAGTGATGCTTTGCTTAAACCAGCAATCTTTCTTACACAGAAAAAAAAGAACACTACTTTTGTTTAAAAGTCATTAAAAGAACAAGCACTTCTGTGCAGTTCATGCCCACTACAGAATTCTCACTGAATTAAAAGACAAGGTTTGAGTTCCATATGTTAAGCAATACCTTTGATTACATTGGTAAAGCCTTTTCAGTTTTAGGAATTCATGTCTCTCTGTTTTTATATTTCTAAATTGACATTACAACTCTTCCATATCTCCTCCTTCACAGTAAATTCTGTCAACTTCACTTTCCAGATATTGATAAAGTAGCTGAAGACAAGGTTGCAAATGTTTCAGAAAAATAAAACTTCTGCTGCATATAAGGTCGGGAGAATAAAAAAGCTAACCAGCGAATGGTTTCTTTCTGAAAAATAACCTTTCAGAAGTGTACAAACCCTGATGCTTGGTTGTTTCCAATTGAGTTCCAAGTCGCACGTAAAGTGTACTTTATTCCCAAACCAGCGAGCTGTATAGATACTAAATTGTTTTAATACCCTCTCTCAAGATTCCTGTTTTCATAGTTTTGAAGTGTGGGCAAATAGTAACACGTGCACATTGCCACATTATCTCCAAACCACAGCAGTTTTGCCCATTTTGGTTCACCCTTCCCCTCACTGCTGGCTACTTGGTACTCCAACAGATCTGCCTGCGGAGCTGCTTCCTACGCTACCTCAAAGGAGGCTGGGGAAAGCTTCACTGGTAGATCTGAGGCAGCAACTGGTCAGGGAGGGAAGGGAGATGGTGAGAAACGGCCTGTGCTGCCAGCATAGGTTGATTTTGAACAACATGTATTTGCGCACAGGCCTCTACACACTGAGAATTAGACTATCCTCCTGCCTACATGCAGGATCAACACACTACTAAATATGAACAAGGGTAGCTGAATAAAAATCCCAAACCAACCAACAAATATAACCTACTGTATAACAGAAATGGTGGGGGTGACGAAGCACTTATGGAGTTAAATAAAAAATAGCTAAAAAGAAAAACACAATCTGTCTCTCAGCTCTGGTCTTCTCAGGTATCCTTTGTAGGAGCACTAGGTTGAGTGTTTTCAAAGGAGCATGACTTGTACATGATATCTGTCTTTAAATGTTCTGGAGTCAAACTGGATTTGACAATAGTCTCTGAGATAGTTATGCTATGTTAAAGCCTTCCTATTTAAATTTTTCATTATTCACTTACTATGCTTTTTCAAATACCATGGCACATTAGTGGCAAAGCAGAGAAGTTAAAAGAAAACAAATTCTTTTGAAATTACCACTCCAGCTGGAGCAGATCATTACAGCACTTGAGCTAAGAAGCAAGACCCTCAGCCAGGAATAAGCGATAGCCACAGCAGAAACACCGCTTGTGCTGAGTAAAACCCAACGCCAGTTTTTCAAAATAGCTACTAGTCACTGAAAACTGGTATTATTCTCCACATGCATATGCCAATGCTACTGACACTTCTTTCTGAAGTTTTTCTTCATACCAACTTATACTTGCCTTGGAAGACGATCTTTAAAGACCAGTTTCCAACCGCTTAAGCATGTCAAAAAGTACATGCATTAATCCTACTGAAATCTATGGGACCTAAGCACACAGGCATGAGAGTTTTTTGAAGCACAAAATAAGTATTCAATTAAATATATGCATCTGTCAAAGGGCTTTGTTCAAACGCAATGTCGAGAGATTCTAAAAGCTAACATCTTTTTCCCTGTCACGTTAGAAATGCAACTAATTTGGTCTAAATCAGAAGGAAGTTCTGGGTTTGATCTCACCCAACACTGTGAGAAATGGACAGGAGGAAAAGAGGATGTTGATCATACCATGAGACTACTGGAGTCTGCTATTTGTACTTAACAACAGGAAATACAAATTTCCAAAAGTAAGTGATCATGGATAGACAGACACAGACTCCAAACTTTGGGGAAGAAAAGAAATGAACTGTTACCACAAAAAAAAAAGCAGCATTTTCTTCACTAGCTCTTAGTTTTTAAATGGCACACAAGGATTTTCTACTCTAATAAAGCCTGCTGTATACTCTGATAGCAATCTTCAGATTTGAAGAAGTTTTATATAAATTCCTAAGTTATATTTCTTTTTGTATTAGGGGAAAATATTTGAAATGCAATAAAATAGCAGAGTGATAGCAGAATTCATGATTGTGTAGTAGGCAACTTTTCATTTTTTCAAATTCATTATACAAACTATAAACTGTTAAATTTCTCCAATAACTGGAAAAGTTGTGGATATTTGAATTGACTTACCTGAATACTCATTTAGCAAATATCTTCAGATACAAGTCTAGATACAGAGTTACTGTAATTTGAATATCAGTTTACACATAATATAAATCAATGTTTGACAATATCAAAATCCCATCAAACAGTGGGCCCTTCTTATGCTTTTATCAAATATAGTATATCACTGTGGGATAGCTGAGAATCATAGAATGCTAGCGTAGGCTTGTTTATTAAATTTGGGTCAGTTTTCAGACCTTCCAAATAGGAATACTAAACATTTATTTTTCCCATCTGGAAATTATTTTTTCTTTTTTTTTTTTTTTTTTCCTCCTGCTTAATACAGTCGTCATCCCAATTCCTAGTGAATTTATAAAAATATTTTTTATCCAATAACCCCAGCAAGGTAAAAATAGGAGTTTTTATAGCAAATGATAAACAGGCTCACAGACTATGAGAGAAACTAAACTTATTTAAATTGCCATACATTCGCTACTGAATCACACATCAACGTTTTCTTTTTATGTGTGTTGCTGTCCACCTCAGACTGGCAGTTTTTAAGGTGCAGAAGCATCTTTCAAATATATGCATCTAACTTAATGATCAAGTTCCACACACTAGTGTCACATGCTTTAAATTTACATCGCCTTCCCATCAAGAGCTGTGTTAAATAACAGCACTAATTGAAACTGCATAGTTCTTCAGAAATTGCAGCACTTTCAATTCATAGAACAAAGCGACCTGCTACACCACTTAGACATACACA
>NW_010202582.1:797-1209 GCF_000695765.1 Mesitornis unicolor | reverse complement strand
AGTGGAGGGAACAGTACTGATCTCTGACCCCCCAGGGTCCTACAAACACCACCTGTCCTTCCTTTTCAGGCTGGTAACCCTTAAACCATAACAGTAGGAGAAAAGCTGTTAGTCATGGGTACATACAGTAATAGTGTAGGATGTGGAGTGCTGGCTCTCCCAGCCCGGCCATGATCTTGTCGATGTGATCAACCCAGCGTATGAATAAGGGTCACCTGCAACTTTAAGGAAGATTAGAGCCGGACTTTCTAACCGCAAGTAGGCGTACCGTCCATACATCAGGATGCATGGACAACAACCAATTACTTCCCGTTACTTCGGGAAGTCCTACTCCCACTCCCAACAACTGGCAGCAGAGGCTGGTTCCTCCCTTTGCCTTAAGATCCGAGACTGCGGGAAGCAGCTAGAGGAG
>NW_010202582.1:0-535 GCF_000695765.1 Mesitornis unicolor | reverse complement strand
GCCTCACCCCGGAGCATGGATGCCGAAGCTGCGGCCACATTACTTGCAGGAATACTCTCTAAGAGAGGGATAGAGGCACCAGCGAAGCATTTACATCAGCTTATTAAGCTGGGATGACGATGGGGGTTTTTCTGTGAAACGCCCTTATTCTTTGCGGTGGAGGAATGGAGAGACTTTGGGAATACTATGTGGCGAAAAATCATCGAGAGGAATGAAAAGGAAGAAAAAGAGATTAAGGCAGTTCATAGTCTTTGGAATACTGTGCTAGAAACATTAGAACCCTTTAAAGCGGAGCGAGAGGTGGCTTGTGCCGCTGCTACTATGCTGGGACCAAGTGCCGCAGCAAAAAAGTCATTAAATACATTGGGACCGCTCGCACGATTTTTTGGAGTGAATGCTGTTAGAGGGATGAAGGGTACTGTGTGCAAGGATATTAATGAATTGCAAGAAAAGACGGATAATAGTGCTGTGACGCAGTTACGCACTTCTACTACTGACTCACCACCCAGCACACAGAAGGTGGAAGTAACCGAGA
>NW_010202581.1:0-1186 GCF_000695765.1 Mesitornis unicolor | reverse complement strand
GGTACTGCTGTACCTATAAGTACTTAATTTTCCCTTAATAGAAAAGATTGTTGTCCTGAGATCAATATCTCCCACAGAGAAAGTAAACATCTGTTTTACAAAGCATTTTTAAAGCACCAGGAGACCGCTATCCTGTGACAACATTCTATTACAATTACTTTCTTGCAGTCAGGCAAAATGAGTGATGTGGAGCAAATTTATTATTTTTTCACGTTCTGCCAAACCTCCCTGTTCTTTATCCAATGACTTCCATCTGGAGCATTGCCTGGAAGGATGGCTGGGGTATTCTGCCATTTGTCATTAATGATCTGCTGAATTACGATTGGCTTAAAGAACAGCTCAGTTTTATATCTCAAATACTCACAAATCGTGTTTACATGCAAGATACAAAATATCCACATTGGCTGAAGTTGGTGTTCCAGTAATCAGGTGATGTTTGAGTCTATCGTGTTGCAGAATTTATCACTGAGGGAGGAATGAATCCATTCTGCACTGCAGGATGAGATACTGCATAATGAAGGCAGCAGAAGCTGTGTCTTAATGCTCGTAAAATGCCTTTCATCTGTGACCCTCACACACTTTTAAGAGTTTTTTTTCTTCTCATGGATGAGAAAAGCAAAGCAAAGGTGACTGATATAAGTCTCACTCTAAAGAGCAGATCAATAGCAGGATCAGGAATTCCTTGTTGCCTAATCTAACTTCAAGACAAGTTTATTCAGAATCAGTTGGTTTGAAACATGAATGGCCAGCATTAGATCCCTTTGTAATTTCAAGTATTTCACTGTACTGGCTTGCCAAACAAGGATCAAAACAAGATGTCAAGTCTGTGGAAGGAGATATGTCACATTGACATCATCACTATTTCACAAAAAAAAACGGTGAGGGAAGCTGCTGAGAGAATGAAAATATAATAAGAAGGCCCAAATAGCAGTGCTTTGACTCAGAGGATTAGGTCAAACTGAGATGGCAAATCTCAGGGAGAACTTCTGACAGCGTACAGCTTCGCTTAATTGCCTAGAAGAAACACACAGCTGGCTAAACGTAGAGACTTAAAAACTTATCAATTATAGAAGAAAAAAGATACAGCAGAGCACTCAAAACCTCTTATTTTGATTTGGCTTGCACAGAAAGCCAGGTCTACTGAACTCAACACTCGGTGAGGTAAATCGAACCTTTCTTGATCAGC
>NW_010202580.1:88368-115644 GCF_000695765.1 Mesitornis unicolor | reverse complement strand
GGATGAGCTTTTGAGGGCCCTTCCAATCTCTGATGTTCTGTGATTCTGTGATTCTGGGATTCTATGAGTGCTCCATTGTACATCTAGAAGGCTTTGTGTTAGGATGGGTCATGCCAGAGCTGAGTGTTCACACTGGGACTGGGGGCACATGGAGAGGAGCAGGGCAGTTTGCACCTCGCTCAATGATCACAGGTAGGATCCCCAATGGATCCAGTGATTCTGCAGGGATCATGGGACCATCCAAGAGATTTCATTAGGAAAACTCCTGGAGATGTTTTGCCTTGTTCCGAGTGCACACACAGCACTCCCCAGGACTCATCTTGCAGATGCAGAGCTATTAGCAGGCTGCATCGATAGCAAGTGCATTGACCAAGTGGCTTCATCATCGCCATCGCAAGCTATTACTAAAAATTCTTTAAGCGGGCCTCTGTGCAATAGAGTACGCTGTCAATTAGGGGGCTCTGCCTCTGCATGCCAGCATGTCAAATAGCCATTGTCTGAGTTCAATAACCCCTCCTAATTAAGTATTTACTAGATTCCACTATTAAGCCACTATTAAGCATTTTAAAAACCTTTATTTATTATGTATTAATCAATAGTCCTTTCAGAGTATTGGATAAGTAAATGAAGTTATTATGGCTACTCTTGTTTTAGTAGTTTTAATACTGCTGAAGAATAGGAAATTTACTTGAAGAAATGCAGGTAATGTTGAAAGTCCTGTAAATCCAAAGTAAGAAATGCAGGCTGAGAACTGAATGAATGCATCAGCATCCAACTTTAATGCACACGTGTCACCTTATTCCTCTTTCCTCGTCCTCCCTTTCTCATGGTGACAGAGGTGAGGGGCTGCTCTCGCTCCTGATGCTCAAAATGAAGTTGGGATTCCTCTCCTCGCATGAGCTCAGATCTTCTTTCCCAATTTCTCTCCCAGCCCCATACAGATCCGGGTGAATAATAATTTCATCTACATGAACGTCGCTTTGTTTGCCATTAATTTGATAAAGATTTCCCCACCATCGCAATATGTGAATATGTTTACATAAGGCAACAGCAGTGAATCCAGCAGCCTAATCGGAATCCACAAAGGAACTCTGAAGTGCTTACAATCCTCGGCTCCCTTTTGGATTTCTCCCAATACCTCCACTTAATGATCACAACTCAAAAATGCTCGCATTGAACCGAATGTCTTAGACTAATTATGTGTTAGTATCTGATAACATTTTGCCACAAAAATGTTTGTTTGAATGTATCTTATCAAAGTAATGTTTGTGCCCAGGATTAGCCACTGCTTGGCTAAAGATTTATGTAATCAGCTTATTTTAAGATTAATTCATGAAAAAAAATACAAATACCTATTACCACTTAATTTGTATAATAGATATTTACTATATTTTAACAGTGCAATTAAAAATTAATATGGACTGTAAAACCATAAGGTCATGTAAACACTCCACTATTTATTTGGTAGTTCACTTATCTTTTATCCCAAGATGTGATTATGCAGCCCAGACCTTTCAGGTTTGCGGAATAGAGAAAGGTCACAAGTGAAATGAGATGAATATTCTCAACTCACTCCCGAGCAGACATGTACACAGCCACGCACTGTCTCTGCTCATTCATCACTCTCCGGCTTGAGAGGTGGCAGAGGTCTCGGAGCATGGAGGTGGATTGATGGAGCCCAGGAGGTGAGTTGTCCCTCGGGTGGGGAGCTAAAGCTACTGAAAGAACAGTCGGATAAAACTGTCTCTTGCCCCAGTCCTGCCTTTAGTTCTGGCTCTACTTTGTGAGCAGAGAGCGCTTTTTATGTGTTTGATCATCAGGGTTTGGCCTTGACGATGAGGTTAAAGTGTTGGCAGCTTCAAAGTTTGCTGTATTAGTTTTCTTTATGCACATTTGAGCTTTCAAAAACTTTCTATTCAGATTATATCCTTAATTAGCTCTTCATTTTCCTGCACGTTTTTCCTCCTTCCACCCGTGTATGCCTCAGAAGCCCGATGTATCATTGCACACATCGGAAAACAGCTCTCGCCGTAAGCTGCCTTCCCAGTGTCCCCCTTCAAAGGATCACCACCACGATGTGACATCCCCCAGGGCTCACCCTGCAAGGGGCAGGAGGATGGGGAGGGCTGAAAACTCTTCTTTTTGGTCTCCTTCCAACTCCCACTAAAGTCGATGGTAAAGCTATTACTGGGACCCTATCAGTTTGATACTCATCAACCCTACGAGTTTGATTCTCATCAAGCCTGAGAGTTTGATTCTCATCAACCCTGAGAGTTTGATACTCATCCAAAGAGCTCTGCCCTTAAGGTCTGCAAAACGAGACTCAAAACCTCCTAGGAATCAATACGTTAGACAGATTTTTGGTAGCTTTAGCATGTCTGTGGACTAAAAATAACAAAGGAGTGATTTTTCTTTCAATGTTTTGGCACTCTAGTTGCAGTCTGAGGTTAGACCTAGAAAGGCACAGGTCTTCGAAGTGAGATACAATTTGTAAATGAGTTTTTGAGTTTCGCTGATCTTCAAACAAAGTTGTCTTTCAAGATTAATTTTAATCAAAACAAAAATAGTTCCTCTGTGGAAGGCTCCCAGATATCAAATTCAAGCTGATTTGAAACTGCAGTTGCTCACCTGCATTTCTGAGCAACTCAAGAATTTGCATCCAGGAGAAAAACCTAAGGAATTCTCTCCTGCTGGCTTGATTAGCATTTCAGAAGGAGGTCCTAGGTCCTCTATAGGCATAGTCCATATCATCATTTAATAATTCAGGCTTGGCTAGCAAAGCATGGATGTGTCATAGCTGAAAGTCCAGTGAAATAATCCATATGTTCAAGGTACGGCTTGAAGGAAGGATTCCCAAAGTGTATTTCTGAGAGACACACAGGTCAGCACCAAAGAGCTGCTCACTACCATTACAGCCCTGATAGCTGGATGTGCCACTAATAACACAGCCAACCTGGCAGAAAAAGCATTGCAGACCCTTCCTTATCAATTGGCTTATCAATTATAAGCAATTATCAATAACTGGCATATCAAGGAAATTAAACACACTTGCTGTGTCGATGCCACTTTTCCAGCAGCCTGGTAACAAGCAAATTGCTAATCCACAGCAATTCCCAAGTTTTTAATGTATTTATTTCCAAATAACCACATCAAGATTAAGTTGGTTTGAAAGACCTCAGTCTTTGTTTGTCAGCTCAGAAGCAATATTGTTGTTTTTTTATCTTTACTGAAGCTGGCATCATCCGTAAGGCCTGCATTGGTTGGAGGTGCTTACTGCATCATTACACAGCAGTAAAACACTCCTGTTCTACCAGACTTGATGAAAATAAAACCCCATGAATGCTATCGACACAACAGCAAACAGAAACAGTTCCTTGACACCGAGTATGGTAAAATATAATCATGGTTATTCTGGAAAGCTCTGACAGACTATCTGGCAACTTTGAACCGTCTATATAAATCATTAGACTGCAAAACATTTCTGAGGGAAAAACAAATTAAAAGGTCAAGTCTTTAACACGCAAACATGCAAAAACCTCCGCAATATTAATTATTTTCAGTGTAATGTAATACTAACCATTGCGTATAGTTCTGTCACAGAAGAGGAAGAATTTAATTGTGTCAGTGTGATTGTCCTGGGAATTGGGGAGCCTGCCGTAGGTAGGGAGCTTGATTTCAGCCCACGAACGCATTAGCAGCCTGTATTGAAAAGGCATTTCCATTCCTCGTGCCTGTGCCACTGAAAAGCAGAGGTGCCTGCCTTCTGCAGGAGCCTAAACAAAGAGGTATTATCTTCTCTTCAGCAGATAGCAAGAGCAGAAAGAGAGAAAAAATGGAAAAAATATTAGCTGCCCATGATAGGATAGGTAAGAAATGGGGGAATAGCGACTGATGGCAAAAGTCCAACGTTTCCCATCTAATGATATCTTGGCTGATTACAGACTAATTCGGCATCACAGTGGCTGCCACCACTGTGCTCCTCACAGATGAACTTTAGGACCTCTTTGGGCACAGGAGGCAAAATTTTATGACCCGTTCCATGGTCAGCATACACTGCACACACTTGTGAGATGATCTCATACTCAGCTGGGCTTTGTTTTTGTTCTCCTTGTCTTGCAGTGAAGAGAAGTGGTCCCAAAGCGTGGCAGCTTCCTGTTCACTTTGGGATTTTGTCTGGTTGACTTTTTTGTTTAGCTGAGCTCTACACAGCAAGCAAGAAATATCGGTTTGTCATTGATATTTTCCTTTAGATTTGTGCTGTTATAACACAAATTTATGAAAACTATATAGCAGTTTCAGGTTAATTTGTAGTTATATTTGCTGGCTTATTTCATTGCATTATTAAAACATTTAGTACCGTATGTGCCATTAATATTCCAAAAAGTAATTAGCATATTTAATCAAAAACAATTAGGAGTAAACATTGCTTCCCTTTTTAAGTGATAAAATATTTATGGCTCGAATAAACAAATGGAAAACCAAAAAGCACTTTGAGGTGTTGATTTCACGCACAGAAAACAAAACAAAAAACACCCAAAAGCAAAAAGAAGAAGATGCCTCCAGCCGGCCCCTGGTGGGTTCCTGGCTTTTCTTCCTCTTGAGAATGTCAATCATGTTATCCTTTTAAAGCAATCAAGTTTTCTTCCACTTTCCCCATATTGTAGTAAAAAGAAGAGAGAAGAATGAGGCAGAACTGCCTAAATCCCACCTTGGAGCCAGCTTTGCTTGTGCAGAACTGCTCTGTGAGACACGGCTGTGGTGGATGCTCATGTAAAGGTAGCGGTACCAGGGATAGGCCTGAGAGATGGAAAAACTAAAATTGAGATTGACCCTGTTGGAATCTTGCTCCAACAAATTCACTGTTTTATGTGAAATGGAGGAAAATGAGGCAATGCAAAAGAGCTCCCTCTGCTTTCGCTGAGCTTTTAGAGGTCTTGCTGAAAGAAGCCACGTGAAACTACATTGTTGACAGTTGTAAATATTTGACCAGAATTTCAAAATAAGGTTAACCAGTTGGTTTTAAGACCTCATGGCCACTTTCTTTAGCATTTCTTTTGCCTCATTGCATCCTCTCCAGCAGCTCTGTTGACGCACTGGTTATTACTCAGGGGGAGATCCAATCTACCAACATTTCCAGCTATAGAACCTACCAAATGGATCATGCTACTTCATTTACCATTGCACTAACCCTCTGTTGTTGGGTGAGTTTTGTTAATTCCTTAGCATGAGAAGTGCTTTTCCAAGTGCTTAGCAAGTGGTTTCATGTTAAATCATTAAGATATCAACAAGAATTTCGTGTGGAGTTCACTGGTTGCTCTATTTTTTTATACTGAAGAAGAAGAAACTCAACACATCGAGACACAAATCCTTCGTTTTCCGTTTTGCTGAGAAATAGGTTGTTTGCAGTGATTTGAAAAGAGACCAAAACCCCAGCCTGGCCAGGGTGGATGGGGCTCTGCTGGGATGGAGCGAGCTGGTTTATAAATAGGCTGCGCTTCTCATCCTGAAACATTGCTCCACTTTGCCAGTTGTACTGTAAATTAGCACGCTCCTCTTTAAACACAGTCAAAAGAAACAAAATACATATGTAACACTGCTGCCTCGAACACGTGAGGGGAGGAGGAAAAAAAAAACCCAACTTCTGAAATGCGGAAAACATTTGTTCAAGTCTCCAAGGAAAATGAAGTCAAACCAAACAAGCATATAATATAGATGTACGCCTCATGGGCAAAGTTACCTCTAAGCCCATATGTTTTAACAAATTAAGAGGTAAATAATTTGCTGAAGGTACAGTTCAGCCACGTCAGAACACCTCTGGAAATGAGATATCTCTGCGTTTCAAGTGGTGTTTCTTATCAAAAGGTTTATTTATCTGCTTTTTCAGGAAAAAGAAAGCCACCTTGTTTTGTCTCAAGGAATACTACTGTAAGTAACTATTAACCCTTGAGGGCCTCCGCAGATGATGTGGTCATTTGAAGTCTAGCCTGCTTTGCCGCTCTGGTATCTGCAAGCAGCTGAGAGAGATTGATAAAATTCAGGTTTTTCAATAGGGTAAAGCCACCGGGGACTTCCTCAGGAATGAAAAGAGACACAGAAAGGTTACTACATGTATCCTGGAGTCTGGTACATAATTCTGCCATTAAAAGTTTAATTTATGAAAAAAATGCCAGCGTGGTCCCCAAATGGTTAAATTCCGCTCGAACTTTTCATTTTAGTTAGTCATGAATATATCTAACATACAGAGGCCATCAGCATCTCGCCACTAGAGACTATAAAGTCTACTTACATAGGGTTCCTGGGATTTTTCATGTTCTTATGGAAAATATCTCTGAAATCCCCGAGCTGAAAATTTTGATCTCATTTGTGGATGTGAGTGATGCTGAGAAAGGGTTGAAGAGTGAAGAGAACACTTTTCTCGCATAATTTCATTTGTCAGGAGAATCTTGCCGCTGACATTGGAAGAGTGATTTAATTGATTTTAATCATACACCTGAGATTGGGAAATTGAGCCCTCTGTCCTGAAAAATAATTCCAGGCTTCTGTGAGAATGTCTAATTTGCAGCTAATAGTTTTTTTTTTTTCTTGAAGTTTTGTTATGAAGTTTAGAAAATGCAGATCAAAGGCTGGCGCGTAGAAGTGCTTATTGCAGCCGGAGACGCGGGGCCATTGTGTTTGGGTCTTTCAGCAGCATTAAAATGCCCATCTGCCTGGTGCGTAACGAGGTGCCGCTGTGATTTTGGACAGGCAGGAAAACAAAAGCTCTGACTAAAGAGCACATTATGCCTTCAGAGAAGAGGTGCTTTTATATGCCGAGTACAGCCCGGCAGACTCGGAGAGCTGTGATACCTCACTACCGTTCATGTTTCATCCGTGAATTTAGCCTGTCATTGAGGATGGTGTTTATGAATTGCTCATAGATGCCAAGGAGAGCCTTGTTGTGCGCCTCAGTAAGCTGCAATGATTTATTCTAAAGAAAGAATTCCTGTTTTCATCTCTCGGTTCAAAATAAACAGCGTTATTCAATTACAAATACTAATACCAAACAGAAAAATGAAGCCAGGTGACTTTTTTGGGTTATGAAGAACCGGCGTGCCTTACTTTTTTTTTTTAGCAGTAAAATCTCTATGATCTTTATTACCTCTATCAGCTGTTATTCAGAGGGGATTACAGTCAGCAAGAAGTTTCCCTTTCCCCAGCGCTTGAACACTGAGGAAACACTTCTATTGCTCCACGCAGCTCGCGCTTGTCTGGGATGTGAAACTTAATAGTCACAACATTTTCTTTTCTGTAGCAATTCCAAAAATTTGCATATTGGATTTGTATTTAGAGAATTTTGTGTGACAGAACTGTCCTGAGAATGCTGTTAAATGGCCGTTCCTTTTTCAGCGTTTTGACACAGGGATGGGTTTAATTTAAAGTGGGTGCAGTTTCGGTGCTGAGCCAAGGCAAACGCCACTTTCCCAATTTGGCGCTGAGCACTCAGAAGTCTTCCAATCTGTTTTAATCAGGTGCTGATTTTATACGATAGCTGCAACTTGAAATCTCATCTTTCTGCTGAGGAATCAAAATTGTTGGGGCAAGCTTGGACGAGACGGTCTGAGATATTCAGACTTGATTTTGTTTTCTGGATTTAGCGATCCTTGTCAAAACTCTAAAACCTTGGAGAATTTGCCATCTTTCTTGCCTTGTTGGCAGCAAAGATGTTAACGAAGGAGACACCATAAGGAGCTGATAAGCATGTGATTAGTGTTATTTCTGTAGCAGCAAAAATATTGATAGTGAAGGCCCTGCACAAACAGAAATATCAGCTCCCGTTGAGGCAGGGACAGTTTACCTTTCGGCACAGCTGTCAAAGCACAGGAACACCTTTTTTTTGCCCATAATAGTGAAGATTTGGGGGATAAATTCACACGATACCTCCTGATGCAAGTTTAATTTAAACTCTAAAGGGGCAGTGCATCCAAGTGGCTGGTCCAGCACCCTAATTTCAGCCAGCTCTTCCGTATTCAATAGAGTAGAAGGCATTATTGTTATGGGGTAGATGGGATTATTCTGCTACCCTGGTAAATTAAGTCTACTGAACTGGTTTTGGGAAGAACAGAGAGACGAGGACCGGTCAAACACCTCATGAGTTATTTTAAGCGTGTGCATGTTTGCAGGCAGTGAATCTATTTAGCAAGCAGGCCCCAAATGCTTGTATAGTAATTAGTTAATGTTTGCAAAGCGGTTTGAAGGTGACCAGTGGTGTGCAAGTGTTAAGTGTCATTATTATATCAAATGGTATGGCTCATTGTACTCCTCTGGCTGGAGCAACCACAACAATCTTGATGATGCCTGTTAATTTTGCTGACTCCTTTATCATTACCCTCCATTGGTGATTAAGTGTCATTTGTCTTATAATTTTAATGTTATCTTTAACACACATAATAAAGTTTACATAATTATAGCCTATTAATATAATTTGCATGCATGTTACCGGCAAGGCGAAGAAAATGTTTCATCGCCCAGCATGTAATTTGGCTTATTTAACCATTTCCTTTTAATTTCCATCAACAGATCAGCCTGCCTCATAAATGGAGATAACCTCAATAAATTCTCTTTTCGAGATTCTTATCTGTATTACGTCTCTAAAGGTCTCGGCAGCAGGACTATGAAGTGCTGAAAGGGGAACGTTTCTGAACGTCTGCGACGGGAAGTTTTAAAAATTCACACTTGCTTCAGACAAGCATGGGTCTTCCTAATGAAACCTGGGAACAAGGTGCTCTGGCAAAGGCTTTGAAAGTGTCTATGCGCTGCGCTTCATAGCTGAGCTCTAACGAGACTTTAAATGAGTAAACAGTGTTTAGATTGAACATGAAAAGAGTCAGCATGAAAAGACAGGTTCAAAATATTACATGATGCTTTGCAAAAGTGTAAATGTGCCTGCCTTTATTTTTTTTTCTTCCTCTTGGTAAATGGCAAGCGTTTACAACCCAACTAAAACAGTACCAGGAGAAATCCTGTGTTTGCTCTTTGGAAGATATTCAATAAATTATAGTGAGCTGCAAATGTCACTGGATTGGGAACTGTAAGAGCTTTACCTTTAAGTCTTTAAGTAAAGACTTGCAGCTGGTGCAGTGGCTAGGTAATCCCTAATGATAAGCTGCTTTTAATGTGGGGGTGAGGCAGTTTTCACACAGATATTACTGCATTAACCTTACTCTAGGTATGGTGCAGGTGTGCACAGTATTGCGCTCTGCAGCCTTCCCTACTTTATTCTTCCAGTGTATCTGAAGCCTGCTTTAACAGATCCTCTTATAGCATGGTGAAAAGATTGCAGTTCAAGCCTATTATCAACAAAAACCTGCCAAAAGGGCTACATTGTCAGACTTTATGATGGTACTAACTATTCTGTTGTTCTCTGGAGACCAAACTTAGACCATTAAATTCACTTCATTTGTGATTTCAGTGACCTGGGCTGCAGACATAGGTCTTTTGATGTAAAATGCTAGTACAAGAATCAATGGTACCATCTAGTTCTCCTTAAAGTATATCGTAAAAGCGTAATGGTACTCTTCTAAACAAAAGGTGACACTACTCTTGTATAATACAATTATACGGGGACGATGCTTTCAGCAGAGTTTATTTGATATTATGATGTGCAAAGACTTTACACATTGAAATAAACTGTGTAGCTGAGTTCACTCCATTATTTTCAATAGACTGACTATATTGTCTGCAGTGGAATATAGATAATTTTCATACAGTGGGGAGCTATTTTCATATCCTCTCCATGAAATAGATGAGATTATAAACAGGCTGGGATTACTCAAAAACCAACACAAGCCATGTCTACAACCCATTTAAGACAAAGGCTGCCTCCGAAATGGTCTCCTTTGATGGGGAGGCTCCCAGGACTTGCTCCGTTTATTTGACAAATGACAGCTATTTATAGCAAATGTGGAACATTTTTGAAAATTAAAATTTTACTAGTGGAATTTAGGGGTTATTTTCCACTCGAGGGACTAACATTTCAGTCTAAAGAGTTTTTCCTACACAGGCACCGTCTTCGGCGTTAAACCTGTTTGTAAACAAACCCGTTGCGATCGCTCGTTGTCAAACAGTGAACAGGTTTACAATTAATGGGATTGCTGCGACAAAACAAATGGAGAGTTGCTGCGACTGTCAGTATGTTTGCATTGCTGCGCAAGTGAGGAGGTGTTGCTTGCACCACAGGCTCGACACTGGGAGATTTTTGCAGGTTGAAATTAAGCCCCCGCCTTCCAAGCCAAAGGTGATGCCAAGTGTGGTGTTTGCCTTTGCCAGTGGTTCACAATCAAACCAAAAAGAGCTTGCCAGAACAAAGTGCAGGATTGTCCAAAATATTGCGGATCAGGGATTTCTCCTCCCCTCACACTCCTTTTTGAACCATTTTCTTGTTTTAAATGGGGAGAGGGTGATGTGGTGTCTGTCCACGTCCTTTGTGCTCTTTGCAGGAATTAGGAGACCTCAAAGGTTTATGTGGAGAGCTACTGCCAGCCCCAAGAGGGCATTGAGAGGAGGCCCATGGACAATGTCAAGGGTAAAATACACCACATATGTTCAGCATCATACTGAGGGGGCTGGGAGTTGGAAGAATGAGCTGAAGAGACCACAGCGATAGAGGACTTGGCTACCACCTTGGGCATGGCATTGCTCAACATAGATGTCTGCAATGGGGATGTCGTTTCTTTCCTGCTGTGGTGTGGTTTTGGGCTTGGATTTTGCCCAAAGGTCCGGCATGCAATAATACTACTACTACTACTACTACTACTACTAATAATAATAATAATGGTAATGGTCATGATAACAACAACCACAACAACATCATGATACGTTTAAAACCCCAAACTATATGGAAGCATAAAAGGTCTTAATCTAAATAACCATTTTTAAGATTCCCTGAAGGAAGAGACCAATTCCACTGTGCAGTGACAAGGGATGAAACAGCTCGGCACTGCCATCAGTGTAGCATCCGAGCAGACTCCTCAGACCAGGGCAGGATGCTCCTCCAGCAGACAAGGGGTAAAAGCCAGAGCCAATGGGACTCACAGCACCACAAGAACAGGGTATATATATTCAAGCACCTTGTCTCTTATAATATTGTCACCTAAAGCATGTAAGGATCAAGAAGGGAATTATATCCAAATTAAATACTTAAAAGGCCACTTGTTGGAAATTTGGTTTGACAGATCATCAGGGCTGTACTGCTTGCTCTCCCAATTTTGGTGTTATTGCTCCCCATGATGGCTTAAATGCTGCGCACACTCCACCATCAGGGATGCTCTTGTTATCAAAGAAAACTTAAGTCATGTTTCTGGAATAGAAAGTTTCCCAACACACAAGGTTAACATGGTTTTTTTTTAGCTTTTCTAAGTGTAACTTTCAAGACTTTTCCCTCCTTTTCCCCCTTGTAGGGCTTTGTACATCACCTCAAAAGCAAGAAGGCATCACCATGAGATGCTGCAGAGTGCAGGAGTGTTTGCTTGCCAGTACTGTGGTATCAGTGCAGGAACTTATTTCCTTATATTTTAGCTGCCTTATCTTTTCATTCTCTGTATGAATATGAGGAATTAGTAGTTTTGTTCCCATTGCTGGTTGTCCGGATGCTCTGGATATGGGAGGAAAGCACGACCAAGGGAATGGGAGCCCCCAAGCAGTAACAAACCTTTCAGGGAGGTTTAAATAGAAATAGAAGATGAAAATACATTTGTATAGAGATGAAAATAAAACAAAAGAGCAACTTCATGCGGATTGTGTGGTTTGGTTATACAGGGCTTTGCCTTCTGCTAGTGTTATCTCACATTGCGTTCAGAGGAAAAAGGGACTGGGGAAGGAAACAGGTCATTCCACAGGGTGCTAATGCTGCAGCCAAAGTTGAGCAAGAGTAGCCTGTGTCTGGCCATTAGCGCAGGTTGCCTTATGAATGGTTTTAATTAGTTATAGCAGGGAGAGCTGGGAACCCAAAGGGCAGGCTCTTTGCTTCTTCCCCCCATTGGGTGTTTGCTGCTCCTATTTTTAATGCCTACTCTTGATGAACTAAAGTCTTGCAAGCAGATGAATGTTCTTAATTAAGCAGAGGCAGAGGCAGATATTCCATGGATATCAGGAGTTTCCTCAAATAAGACGTCTGAAGGACATTGGGGTGCAAAAAGTAATTTCTCATGTCATCCAGTGTTCAATACTGCACATATATACCATTTTTAAATTCTAAATTCATCCATAGGCCAGAGCCTGTGATCCTTATACTTTCTAGACTCTCTCCAAAATAATATGAAAGTAATTAAAAAAAAAAAGTAGAGTGATTCCATAATAATTTGTTTGGTGGTCATCCAATGAGAGAAAGAAGTCATTTTCATTGCAAAAATTAAGTATTTTTAAATGGAAAAAGCAAACAAACCCCAAATATCCCAACACATGCACCTGTGTCTCCTTCCATTCGATTTTTATTTGTAATTAATACAAAAGCATTATGAAACCTGACATTACTTGACCAAACCCATGTCCCAGAAATAGCAAAATATGGCAACAGATAGGTAGAGACTTTTTATAGAGAGAGAAATTGGTCTTTTTTCCCTTGTTTCATACATCAATTTATGTCATGAAAGAGAAAGATCTTCTCCAAATGCAAAATTGTAATAATTTCAATAAGAAATTTCATCTGCTGAGTTCGGTGGCCTGTTTTCCGCTTGTCTCACTCCTTGGGCTGATCTGACCCCGTACCCTGCAGACCCTCAAAAACAGACTCCAGTTTCCCATGTCTTTCAATGCGTAGATTTATTTTCCTGGCCCTGCTGGGTGCAGCCGCAGGGGGGCTGCATAGGACTCACCAGAGCCCCCTTTGAACCTACAGCAGCTCCATGGCCCTTCCTCCCTTCATCCCTGGACCAAATAAGCGCCCAGCCCCAGGCTCCATCCCCTTCACCAGGACCCCCTGGCTGCAGGGAGTGGGGGTTATGGTGTTTCCCATGCCAGGCTACCTGTTGGGACCATGAAATCGGGTGACACGAGCTGAGACTTGTAACTAAAATCCATCAGAATTGCTCCCGGTTTGAACACCGGTGTTCATTCTTTGGGGAAAGTTTACGCTTTAGGCAGAGCTTTTCTACAAGCTTTTACACCCTATGTGTATACATTATACCTCCAAATTGCCTCCAAGCTGACAGTCTTTCGGGTGCATTAACTACTTTACTACCAAAGGGCCAGCCAGATTAATATGTGTATTTTAACTGCCGGAGCAAAATATTTCAGAGCGGTCTTTTCTGCAAATCTTTGACTTTGCGTTCAAATCTGAAAGCAAGCCCATCAGCAACAGCTCGAGTCCATCAAAACACCTTGATTGATAAATACGGCGTGTTTACACTGCGACTACCGCGTGCTATTTGCTGTCAGCGCTAATTTATCTGCAAGCCTTAACCTGCGCGTTAGAAATTCAGTAGCATTTTATAATGAGGGCGGTTGAAATAAATCGCTCCCTGAAAATAAGATTCAAAGAAGTCGGCAAAGTCTTTCGCCGCGTGGATTCCAGCGTACGAGTAGCTGTGACACCCAGACAGACAGACACATTAACCTCTTAGAAATCCGGAGAATCTAAGCCTTTTAAGTGTTACAGCGCGCAATTCTTCCATAAAAAGAAGCATAGAGCATTAAAGCTCTCTATCACAAGTGGCTTTAATATTGAAAGCCTCCACTGTAGGCAGATGGAGAAAGGTGGAGTGGGGGGAAGAAGGAGGAGAACAGACATCTCCCCTGTATGTATTGATATTATTAGGCTCAGATTATTATTGGTATTATTTTTTTACTGCAGGCTTCCCTCCTGTTTGCACGCCAGTCGTTTTTTGTCTCCGGCGTTTCTCAGGGCGGACCTCGGTGGTACGCGGGGCTCTATTAAGCCGCTGCTCAATAGTTTGGTGATATTCAGACAATATTGAAACATTCCCAAATGAACTTTGCAGGGAGACATTTTCATTCGCTGCCTCCCTCCTCATGCATATTAACAAATGGTATGCAAGGCCTCATTTAATTCACTGATTTTACATTCGGATCACTTTCTCTTTTACAGCTATTTTTACCGGGCTTCATTAATCTTTGTTGAATACAATGGCATACATCTTTAATGCGGCCGCTGTCAAGTCATATTTCAGTAAGAGCTGCAAACTGAATGACAGCAAGCAATATTAATAAATTTAACATAGACTATATCAATTTTTAACAGAATGAATGTGGAAAGCTAAATGTATTATTTTTCGTTTAAATCATAGGGTTTATCACCGGTTAAGTAGCAGCGATTTCAGGAAACTTGTGACGTGCCGTACAAATAGATTTACATCTCATTAATAAGTAAATTAGGCAAATGCCTTTCAAGTTCAGACAAGTACATAAGTGTAATCTCCATATTAAAGGAGTAGTCTTTGATAAACCACTGAGGAATTGCAGCAGCCAACTATGTGACATGTTGCCAGTGCCTGAACTCTTCCACATTCCCACCTTTAATTACACTGGTTCATTACTAAAGAGATAAGTGTCTCTCCAGTTAAGATTCTATAAATGAGCAGCATGCGGGATCCTCCCAAATCATTTTTGCAGAAACCATGAAAAGGTGGTAACAGTTATGAAAAAACGAATTATCACCTGCTCTCTTTCTTCCTTCCCTGTAATAACATTAAAATATTAAGATGAATTCCTTTTAAATCTTGGAAAGAAATTGTCCATTAAGAGATGCTATTTTGTTTAGGAAAGAAAGGAGCAGTAGTAAAAGAAAAGAAAAGGAAAGGAAAAAAAGAAAAGAGAAAACTCTTCTGAATTTTTTTTTTTAATTTCCCTTCATAAATCCCAACAGAGATAATTTGCTGTAAAATTTAAACCCAGTGAGAACTTGTCTGTCTGTGTTAAATAAAAAAGTTACGGTTGGTAGGAGACATGTTTTTGCAGTAGCTTTAGCGATTATAGGAAATTACATGCAAAGCCAGAGTTCTGATCCTAAGTTAATTTATAATTGGAAAAAACTTATTAATTAGCTATGTCATTCTAATTAAGAATTAGAGGAGTGTGCATTAGAAAGTCAGTCAATAACCAGCTGACAGAATTTCAAAAACCCACAGAAGTCTGCAAGCTCCGTAGCTCTGTCCACCGTTTCCCCTGTCATCTTTTTCAGGATTTTTCTGATGCCTAACAGAAATTAGCCTGTTAAATACAGATATCAAAGGAAATAAATAGGGAATTTTGTCGTGCTGGAAAGGAAACCCCTAAACTGAGCTGGCAGAGCTGCTGTTCAGGGCACCATTTACACCTTTCAGGGTCATTCTGAGATGCAGGAGGGCACTGTCCTTCTGTGGACAGGGAAAGGGGTACCTGCATCTGTGCAGGGGTACCTGCATCCATGCAGTGGTACCTGCATCCGTGTAGGGGTACTTGCATCCGTGTAGGAGTACCTGAATCTGTGTAGGGGTACCTGCATTTGTGTAGGGGTACTTGCATCCATGCAGTGGTACCCGCATCCATGCAGTGGTATCTGCATCCAGGCAATGGTACCTGCATCCATGCAGTGGTATCTGCATCCAGGCAATGGTACCCGCATCCATGCAGTGGTATCTGCATCCAGGCAATGGTACCCGCATCCATGCAGTGGTACCTGCATCCATGCAGTGGTACCTGCATCTGTGCAATGGTACCTGCATCCGTGCAGCGGTACCCATCAGCACACACTTTCCAATAACCAACCAATCGATCTTTCTACAGAAAATACCAAAAAATATTCATGAATAAAGACAAAGAAACTAACTCTGAGGCCCTGACATGATCGCATGGGGAAAGACTACACATTTTGCCAATACAGTTGCGAATAAACAGCGTGCAGGGACGTGAATGTTTGCCTACATATAGATATTTCCCATACTGCCAGCATCGGTCCTCTCGGTACGTTCCCCCTTTAGGCCCTTTTTCTGAGATGATTATAATTCATTCTTTAAGAAATACCCCATGTGTAAATATTTTTTGTTAATGTTTTTGTCTCTCCAGTGTGCTAGAATTTTAAAGAGTGCTTTAATATGAAATTAGATAGAAAGTTTGGACATTTTCGTAATTAAAATTAATACGCATGTTACTGATACAGGCTTCATAGGTTTAAAATATACTTTTATGGAGACAAATATTGAAAGAGAGGCAGCTGCAAACAGACTCTACCAAATGTGAAACACAGCCTGGCTAAAAATGAAACCACTTGCATTAGGAATTGGCAAGGCTGGAAATACAAAAGGAGAAGCAAAACTATAAAAGCTAATGTCTCACATAATTGCGCCCTTCGAAAAAATTTAAAAAGGAAGAAAAATAAAATGATTAAAATAATCTGACCTAAGCCGTTCACATTTGTGTGGACCATTTTCCATCTTGTGCTTTTGCTTTCAATTGGTGGGGGGGGGGGGGAAAGCTGGAGTGCTCAGTGATGGAATTCAGTTTACTTATTTGAATTCCAAAAGATGACCCACTCCTAATGATATAAAAACATCTTTTGCATTAGCAAAATTCTATTCTGTATTTGTTTTGCCAGCACAACACAATATTCACTTAATATGCTACTAGTATCTTATCAAGTTAATGATCTGTTGTATGTATAGAGTAAGCTTGTTACTCATTTTAAATTAGATACAAAAGCACCACTGTATGGAAATGTGAATACTTGGGATTTTTATGAAATTGTAGGACTTTCATGCTTTAACAGTCTATAGACAGCCTTAGCAAAAGAGCAATAGTTAGCTCTGCTAATGTGACATTACAGATACACATTCTGCTTAGCCTGATTTAATGGATCTCAAAACCAAATTGTTGTACAGAGCTCCTCTCCATTTCCTCTAGCTCAAAATTTAAAGATTGCTTTATGAAATGGAGTTGGATTTTGGAGCAATTAATACAGGCTATCCCTGCTCTGAATGAGCCAGCCCTCGCAGACTTCACTGAGTGTCCAAGCAGACTAATGCCAACCTGAGGCATGTATTTGCATATTTTCAGAGAAAAATAGTATTTAAGTGTGTGGAAAAAGGTAAATATGAGCAGAGTTAGATCCTAGAGTCATTTAACATCCTTTAGCAGGCCTATGCCTGATACTGGTCCTTGCTGCAGGTCTTCTGAGAGCCTCCTACATATGCATGCCACACACTGCCACCTAATTAATGGTAGTCTGGAGCCTCAAGATGTAGTATTTCTTATCAGTTTAGGAATAGAGGACAGATGCAGGAAATACGGTGTAACACTTCTCAGAAGAATTCTCCTTTGTGCAATTTGTTCACTTTACCCTGGTCAAAAAAAGAGTGCAGTATATTCAACTTAGGGAAGCACTCGTGCATTGCACAGCTGTGCCCACCAAGCGAGTGGCACCCATCCGCTCCACCTTGTCCCACCGAGAACATCAGCTTCATGAATCTCCAGAAGTTTTGCAGTGGAATAGGGATGAAACAGCTCCCTGGTGTCCCCAGGACCTCTTGTGGTCCCAGGAAGATCAAACCTTTGGACCTTTCCTGGTCATTTTGCCAGAACAAGGTGAAGTGGGCTTGGGTCCACACCAGTCAAAAGCAGCAGTGCTCCACCAGCATGGCCTCTGTGCATTTCTCTGGACCATTTAATGAGAAAGTCAGTACCTTTACAACCAAAATCCAATCCAAATCAATATTGTCATAGCATACGTGCTGACTCCTTGCTTGTAACCCAGACTCATCTCTCTTGAGTCTCCTTCATTGACATGACCCCACATACCTGGGAAGGGGTCTGCCAGGAGGCAGACACCACCACCCTGGGTCAAGACTGTAAGCCCATTTACTTTAGCTGAGAAATTTGGGGTTGATGTCACAAGATGCTGCAGATTTCTCCCTCATGCCAGGAGTGCAGGTAGCAGGGATGGTTGGGAATATGTCAAGACGACGATGCGTGATGGCCTGAGCATCAAGGGGATGGCTTCAACCTCCTTTTGGAGCACTCCAGAGGGCCATTTTTGAGGCTGAGTGCCACATGAGATAGATTTGCAGTAATGGTGACATGTTTTGGGTCTCCCCTCTCTCTGTTCTGATGTGTAGGTGAAGAGAAGCCACTGCCTCGCATCACCCGCAGGGACATGGAGAGATGATGCTGTTCTGGCAAGAAGGAAAGGTCTGTGAATGATGGTGTTTGCAATCATCTCAGGGAAAAAAGATCCCCCTCATCTCCTTTTTCATCATTTACAGATACTTTATGCACAGTTTCAAAAGACTGGCTGGGGATTACTCCATCTTCTCTTCAGCCAGGCTGAAGTTTAGATGTGCGGCTATTTGAGGGTGGAAAAAATGGAGAAAACGCTGAGGTTTTTTTGTGAGTGACTGCCCAAGAACTGATGTAAGTTTCTGGTTTGTCAAAGAAGTTCTATTCTTAAAATATCGCTGTAAAGAGAGTGTTGCAGGTGCTGAACACCCCATGTTACCTCCTGGTGCTGCAGCATGGGAGCGTTTGTATCATCCCTAAATGATTGCTGGAAACAGGCCTCACCAGCATCAATTAATTACACCCTTTCATTACACAGATCAATTAGACTGGCCCCAATCAATAGCGTTAATGAAATGTCATTTACTCAAAAGCCAGCTCTTCAGCAAAGCACAGTGGTGACGCTGGGCCGGTCTCCCATTCCTGGGGCATATCAAGGGACCGAACCCATCGTGGGCCTCCATGGGTGACACCAGAGCCATGGCTTGGCCAATGCCATGGTGGGGACAGGCAGAGGATCTCTGGGTGGGCAGAGCATCCCTGGGCAGTCAGAGCATCCCTGGGCGGGCAGAGCATCTCTGGGTGGGCAGAGCATCCCTGGGCAGTCAGAGCATCCCTGGGCGGGCAGAGCATCTCTGGGTGGGCAGAGCATCCCTGGACAGACAGAGCATCCCTGGGCGGGCAAAGCATCCCTGGATGGACAGAACATCCCTGGGTAGGCAAAGCATCCCTGGGCAAGCAGAGCATCCCTGGATGGGCAGAGCATCCCTGGATGGACAGAGCATCCCTGGGTGGGCAGAGCATCACCACCGTGATGCTGCAAAAGAGCAAACTTTGGCTGTGCTCCCTTTTCAAAATGCAACTATGTAAAGGTCACAGAGGAGGAGATGAAACTAGGAGTTGTAATAAGGCAGGAGAAATAAAAAATAATGACAGAAATAAATTGTCATAAGAGGGGATACAGTTATGATTTATTGTGATATTCTACAAATTTGGAGGTGATTAAAAGCCACCTAAAATTCACATTAACAAGTCACATAAAAATGGAATTAAACTAGTGGGCATAATGTGGCAGGGTATAAAGAAAAATCATGACAGAAATAAATTGACAGAAGAATGATACTATTCAAGTTTTACTCTGTCGCGTCACACTGACAGGAGACTAGTATTTTAATTTCAGAGTTGTGGTTGAGTTTTTGGAGTTCATTAAAGGCCCACATTAAGAATCTCATAAAAGTGAGAAGAAATTAGTGACCATAATGTGGCAGAGGAAATAAAGAAACAATAATGACAGAAATAAATTGACAGAAGAATGATACACTTAATGTTTCACTCTGACACCCTCTATTAATAGGCCGCTGCAAGCTGGAGCAAATGTCATTCATATTTTAGCCAAAGTATACCACTAATTAGGCTGGCTTTCTGCACTGGAATTAAATTTGAGATCCCTCACCTTTAGAGTGGGATCATTTGAATTCGAAAGAAAAGAGCTGGTGACAGAAAAAAAAACTTTCTGCTCGGGCTCTTCTAATGAGATAAAATTCCCCCTTCTCCCCATTTCCTAGCTATAATTGCTGATTATGTTGTTACACAGGAGCGGCTCTCCGCTCTCTCCTCCCCATCATTATGATTTAGTCTGGCATATCGGGGTGCTTCAAACACGGACTGAAGTGGTTTGAGTCTAATTTAGCACTCATTTAGGCCGCAGGTACCGACGAAGGTAAACACCGCATTGTTATAATTAATTACCCCTTAGGCCTAGCCAGGCCAGCTCTGTTTCAGCTGACCCTTATAATAATAAGGCTTAGGGGCATATTGTATTTCTTTTGACAGATTAATTAGAAATTCAGCCGTGGAGGTACAAAGCAACTCTGTCATGAATATTTAAATGGACTGACACAAAAAATCATGAAAGGGCTGCTGAACTACATGACAGACAGGGGATATTAGCCAAGTGATTCTAATCAATAATCTCTTGATCTCTTACATATTAATACACTGCCTGCTGTTATTAAGCTCCATAATAAGGAAGGGGAGAGAAAGTTAGTGTAGCTCTGCTGTAGGGCTCGCCGGGCCCCCAGTGTATACACTAACTGACGGAGAAAATGCACAGAGGAGCCGAGCCTCAGCCTCTTCAATCTCATCCAATCTTAAGGAATGGCAGCTCTGAGCATCGCCGGCCGGATAATTATTGGCCCTGACAAGGTGAAGGCGTTTGCAGGCAAATGAGATGGGAAGTAGGATAAGTCCCCAGACCACCCAGCGCAGGGCACGCTCAAAACCAACCGCGCGCTACCGTTCGGGCTTGTATTTGCTTTAGCAGGGGAAATATGGGAATCACAGCGCTTTTGAGTCGTGTTGAAGGGTCAGTGACAGTCGAACACCGGGAGCTTGCTGTTACTGTTGTTAATGTTAACTTTAACACCAAGTCAACTGGATTTACCCCCGGTCCCTTTGCTCATCTCCTATAACATCAAGGCCACCGAGTGAATTAAGCAGTGTAGTAGAGCTGAATATCATCTAAATTCATTACAGCCGGTTCCTCCTGTAAATGGGGGAGGAAGCTACGCGCGTCACTCTGGAAATGTGCCGCTGCCGCATCGCCAAAGACTTTCTTTGTGCTGCGTGGGGTTGGGTAGAGTTAGCCACGGCAACGTGCCGGGGCTGGATAAAGGGGGTTAGTGTAATGAGAACTGTAAGTATTCGCAGAGCTAATATCTTCTGTTATCTCCGAAAAACGATCCCTGCAATGTGCTCGTGTGGTGCGAGAGAAAGGGCTCAGCTGGAAAGGGAACTGGACCGGCTCCAGAATCTGGCTAAACAACTTAAAAAAAAAAAAAAAGAGAAAAAAAAGATTAAATGACAGGAGCAGGGAGTGATTATTAACATATTTAAATCGCATGCACACAATGTTCAGATGGGATTAGAGGGACGGTGTCAGCTTTTTAGAAAATGATTTGACAGCCAAAATATTAGAGGCTTTTTTCCCCTCTTTTTTTTGTTTTGTTTTGATTAAAATTGAGTCCCGGGGTTGGTGCTCACTGATGGTCCCTGCAGCCCTGCCCGTCCGCACGCTGTGGGTGCAGCAACCTGGCCAAGGGCAGGATGAGACAGTTTGGATTTCAGAGATGGGTTTGCCTCATCACAGAAAACCCCACAAGGGCTGCGGGACTGGCTGTGTATTTGCCTAATTTCCATGGGACAGCTGAGTAGAAGAGCAAGCTGGAGGATATATCTCTGTATTGAGGACATATTTGATGCCACCTGACTCCCATGGCCTAAGAGTCCCACTTCTAACAAGTCCAGACTGGGACCGATAGGGATATCACAAGCCTCTTAGCCCCTAATCACTCATCCCCAACTTCTACCCTTATTTATTTATGCTGATTAGATGTCTCTGTGCTACCTATAATAAACGTTAAAAAAACCCAAACAGGTTGAAGTGAAAAAACAGTGAAAGCATCTTAATGAGCAACCCCAAAAAGATCTAAGACCCCAGTGCACCAGATGAAGACATTGGCGAGCTGTGAAACCCCTCCTGGTTGGGTGGGCACTATCCTGGCTTTGGGGACAGCCCCAGGAGGGTGCCCTGGGTCTCGTCTTGCCTCTTCTGCAGGTGAAAAGGGACTGAAAATGTTTGCATGAGGCCAGGGTTCAGGTTCGGTGTAGAAGGGAACTGTGCCCAGCTGTCTGGCATGCAGCGACAAGATGTTATTTCATGTTGTGATTACACGTTGAAGGGTTTCCTAAACTCTGTTTCAAAAAAAAATCATACATTTACGGGCACCGTGCCATCGTGTTGTGAGTGAAAAAGCCCTGTCCCATTTACAGGCCTCATCTGGTGAAGGCTTTGGCTCTTGCAGGAGCACTAACTTAAAAATATGTAAATCTGAAAAGTGGATTTACGCATTAAAAAAACCCCTTCCCTGAATTTATCAACACTTATATTTGCAGGTCACACCTTACTTGCACTTATAAGTTTAAGTCTAACCCCTCTCATTACTTCAATGCTGCTTTTAAACCTCTAATGCATATTTAAGTGGTAGTATTAAAAAACAGTGTGTCGACTGCCATTGATGTGCGATGTAGGGCACTGACCCTTTGAACGCATTATCATGTCATTGGACCCATTAAATGTAGCCATTTCTGTTGCTCTTAATTAGGTTGTGCGGCTTGTAGCAGTTGCAAGTGGTTACAGTTTATGCCGTGAATTATAATAACAATAATATGGGTTAGTGCGGCACAGATCTATATGGGTACCCAACGCGTAGGCTCAGTGATGGTTGGGGGCATCACGTCTATTCAGCTTGTCACCCCTCAAATTTAAAAGTAATAGAGGTTTCATTTACGAGAGCAAAACCAGTCTGTGAGCACTGCTCTGCCTTTGCTTCTTAATTAAACAGAGCCTCTTCTTCCAAAGCAGTGTTACTGGGCTGGTTCTGCTCATGAAATAATGTCCTGTTCCCTATCAGTCAATTTTTTGAAGTATCTGGCCCCAAAAAAGAAATGTGATCCATCCTATCTACTTCTGGTAGGAAACTGCAACTTCTCTTTCCTCCTGGTTGGTTTTTTTTTTTTTCCTTTTAAAAAATTGGATGTCAGAATTCATTTGGACGAAGGCCAGGGTATTTTATGGCAAGTTTCAGCAGCTGAAAATATTTGCATCTGATTTATAAAGTTTTGTGAACCGCTGTGAATGCGAGGCAGAGCCTGACGACGGTGGCACTGCCTGCCATGCTGTTGCAATTACAGCTTGGCCCACACCGAGTCCCTGGCATGGAAATGACCTGAACTTTGCATCTCCAGTGGTGTTTCCAGGGTCCAAATCAAAGCTCCAGGCCCTGACGCTCCTGAACCGCAGCGATTTCTGGAGTCAGGTCAATATTTTATAGCTAGGACCCATTTCCAATAATTAGTACTGTTGTCTTTAAATATCAATGGTCATGATGCTTTATCATTTGCAGCTGGACACGCATGAGTACCCTTCTCGCTGGTCTGGTGCTCCCAAAGAACAGATAATTAAGAACAAGGAAAACAGACTCCGAGCAAATGCCAAATTAAATGTCCAAATGCAAAATGTGTAGTAATTGCAATAGCAACAGCGGCGATGACAGCAACGATCGTTTCTAGCCTCGCGGTTTTGTTTATAAAAATGTTAGTAAAAGGTGCAGAGCTGGAAACAAATAACTTTACCTCAGCCCCTTTATTGCAAAAACATAATAAAGTGCGAGCCAAGAAGTAAATGCATTGCAAGTCATATTAAAGGTTTTGGACCAAAGTGAAGCTGTTACAAACTACATCTGTAAAAATTGTGTAATTATTATGGGTGGGTAAAACCTGGCAAGAATTATTTTCTTAAGTAAAGCGTAAAAGGGAACAGATGTGCTGTAACTGACACATTTATTTTTTGCCAGTTTCACTAATTCTGTGCAAAAAGTTGATCTCATTTATCATATTATTCAATGGATTTCGAATTAGCGAGGCAACGGCGACTTTTTTCGCTGTCCCAGTTTTAATGCCTGAGAAAAGAAGGGGGGGTGGGGAAGGTTGTCTCACCGAAAGAAAATTAATTTGTTTTATTGGGCACTGAAAACCCAAGTCTTTTGTCAAACAGGGAAGAAAACATATATTTGGAGGGAGAGCTAGGTCACCAGTTAAATGTCAAGGTCTGCTAAAATCAAAAGGTAGGAGGGGTGGGTGACAATGAAATCTAAGTAGAAAACCATAAATGTAAAGAAACACCACTATTTCTGGGCTGGGGTGGAATGAGAAAAATGGCCAAAGACAAAGATAGGCAGCCTGGGTCTGGAAGTAATTACGGCCAAGTGAAGACAACCAAATTCCATATTACTTTGGTGGATGTCTGTAAAGGCAGTTTGGGGAGGTATTTTGGTAAGGTTTACTTTTTGGAGCTTAGCAACATAAATTTGTTGTCACTGAACTATTAAATAAAATAGACACATGTTGGCAAAGAGCGCGCAGCCGAGGGATGGAACTGATTAAGGGACAGCCTATGAAATAATAGCTTAAATGGGCCCACTGCAGGATTTTAATATCCCATGACAACACTCAATTGTCAAATTCTGCTGGAGTGTCCAGGATGCTACTAAAATTAAGCCAGAAATTCCTAGATTTATTCTATTTTTTTTTTTTACAGCTAAGAACAGGAAATGCCAGTAAGCTGTGAGAATCTGAGCAAGAAACAAGAAACTAGGAAGAAAGGAGGATGGCCTAAAATTTTATGAGACTTCTGCCATTAAATCTATAACAAATGTCTTTCACCTACACACGATAAAGAGGCAATGTGGGATTTTAATTGGACTTTTGGCTTTTCTTCATTTGATTTAAACCTAGGTAGAATTTCAAACAATAACACTGGAACACCTGGTTAACACGTTAGATGATATGTATAGTTGTAAATTGTGGTTTTAATAGGTGCTCACTGGGGGATTGCAAAGGGTCCCATTGTTCGGCTTGGCAGATATTAAAAAAAGTTCATGAACTACTGGGATTTAAAACCCACTCGCATGATTTTAATATTACTCCAGTAATGTAATTTGATAATTTGACCAAACTTGTGGCCAATTTGTGGACAAAGTATCTAATGGTCATGTTACATGATTAAAGTACCCCGACACAGGACCAAGCGTAGCGCCCGCTTTAATTTATTGCAACGGGCCAAGTTGGAGAGCAGCAACAGTTACTGAAATCTGATAATCATCGTATTACATGTGCAGAATCAGAGAAACGCATGGAGGAAGTCTGCTTCCAAGAACAAACACAAGCCACAAATACTCTGCGTATTTCTCCACTGTGAGAACAACCTATGGTAAACCTTCTTGGCAAGTGGGCTTCCTCTTCCTTCCCAGCGCAAGAACAAGGACTCCTTAGGCTTAAATAAACCAGTCACTTGAAATTAATTTCTTTTTTTAAAAGCTTTTAGGAAACTTGGGTCTATTTGTGCCATCTGAGCTTGCATTCTGACTTTAGACCTCCTGTATAGTCAACGGAGAGAAGAGGACTGCCAAATTGGCAGAGTCATTAACAGAGCTGGTTTGGATCAGGAGTGAACATATGAAGGAAATCATGCCGTCATTCCCTCTTACTGTGCTGTGTTTGCAGAGAGGTCCTGGAGAGCAGGAGCTTGAGATAACTCGAGCCCCTGGGACCCCACCAACTGCGTAATCATAGCTCTGCCCTCCCAGAAAGGTTGACGAGATCAAGGGTGGTGTCCAACATAGGACGTCATCATCTGATGATGGGAGTTTGAGAGGACTACCAGATGGGTAAAAATCCACGTGGATGATGGGACTGAGCACCGTGGTTGGTGACGGTGCTGTGTCTGGTGGCCAGGACCAAGTGTGGGGTTGTGGCACCCATCGTGGGACAGCACTGTGGGATGTTCTCACTGCTGGGGACAGCGATGGAGCGCACTTGACACAGGTCCCCCAGTGTCATTGAGCTGAGGGATGCATCCACGTGCTCCAAGACTAGAATGGGGCTGAGAACACCAGGAGAAACTCAGGTCCATGCCCAGGGAGGATGGAGTGCTGCTCCATCAGCAGTACAGCCCCAAAGCAGGTCATATGGGGATTGGGTCCTCAGCCCCAGCTGGTTTCCCCTAAAAACCCCATTCTGGTCCGCCCTGCCTGCTGACCCAAATATGCTGGAGCAGTTCAGCTCTTGAACTTGCCTCTGCTCCCTATTTAAACACCAGAGTTGGCAAACTGACTGCAGAGTGTGAATACCTCCCCCTCCCTTTCAGAGCTGATGCTGAAGAGGCCTTGGTGATGCAGTTTTAACATTTCAGAGCTCGATTTCTTTTTCCCCTGGACTGTTTTGTTCTTGCATGCACGGTAGCAGCAGCAAAGTTTTCCTCTGCTTTTCACTTCCCTGACTGCCGGTTCAGGTGCTCCCACCCCAGCTCCCCACCCCATTTCCTTTGTTATATCCCTGCTTTAATTTTGCCGGCTCTTTGTCCTGAGTTTCTATGCACCTCTGTTGAGTTTCTTGCGCAAGTTCAAATAACAACCTCAACTCAGAAACTTTTCCCACGTCTCCTGTTCTCTTTGCACTCTTGCTGTAACTGTATACCTTGCTTTCCTCCTCCACTTTCCCTCTCAGAAATCTTTCCTAGATAACAAGACCTCCCCTAGGCCCTGATTCAGCAGAGCGCTTAAGCATGTGCTTAACTTTAAATACCTTTGTAAAAGCTTTTGCTGAATCAGGATCCTAGCGTTTCTCCTCATCTCACTGCTGTTCTCCCATGGTTATTTCAGTATTTGCTTACAGGAAAATCTGAACGCACAGTTCATGGGTGATGTCAGCAGTTTTTTTGCCCCATCCAGCTGAAGAATTTAGATGCTCTCAGCATAAGGGAGAGGCGAACGGGGTGCAGCAGGTACCCCAACACCCATCAGGCTCTATACGCTGCTTTTATCTGTAAAAAAGTTTTGCTTTTATCTGTAAAATGTTTTGAATATTGCTACTGTTGGGTCAGTCCCACCAATGACTTGTAGTGATGAGGATGACAAACCTCCTATGGCAAACTGGCATTTAAAAAATGTGTAGTTTCCACTAAGAAATTTGCATCTAAATACCAGCCATACTCAAACGCTTGATATTTATAAATTCGGTCCAAACGTCTGATAGATTGTGATGCAGACATATATTTTTTTTCCCTGATAACTGCTAAGTACAGCTGGTTTTTTTAAAAAAGAGGTTATTGTCTTTAATAAACTGTTGATACATAAATGTTTAATTTCCTTTGCCAGGAGGCAGCAGGGTGATGAGTCTGTAATTCATTTTAAAATATATCATGGACCAGTGCAAACATGACTGTAATTATTCATTGCAACCAGAGTCAGCTGCCGTCCATACCAATCACGCCAGCCGCTTCCTTTTGAATATTCTTTTGAATGCACAGCTCAGATATGTCACCTTTTACTTTCAAACTGCAACTACATAAAAAGTTTTTGTTAAAAGGCTTTTTTGTTTTGGTAAAACTTAAAGCAGGAGAAAATAGGACCATTATAT
>NW_010202580.1:77046-88337 GCF_000695765.1 Mesitornis unicolor | reverse complement strand
CCTGCTTGTCCGTGCAGAGATTTCCAGTTTCCCACTCTCCATACAACACCTTTCCTTTCTCTGTGCTGGAGAACTGAAGGGCCCAGAGGCCACTGGGACTGGGGAAGTCTTGGCCATAGCATTTGTTGTCTGGGAGCAGAGGCGGTAGAGGGGGAGCTCGTGTGGGTCTCTGTGATCACCCCGCAGCAAACTGGAAAGTACAGGGCAAACACAAATGCTCCAAATTATATTTGATGGAGTTTTTTTTTCCTCTCCAATAAATATTTTGTACACATTGAAGTTAAGTAAGGGACAGACCAACATTTATTTTCCCCTGAAGTAGCTTGATCAATTGTAAATGATATTTTGAAGTTTTTCCTTTTTTATTCCTGGCTCAGATGGGAGAGGAAGTTGATGTTTTATAAAGGGTCATGTCATACAAAAAGGAGAACAAACACCCTCTTATAAGATCTAGCACCAGATTGGGTTGAATATACAGTTTGGGGTAAATTGTAAAAACATATTAAAATCTCTCTGCAAGTCCCACTTTTGCTTTGATGTGTAATGTGAACTGCTCAACTGATGATGGCGAGGCTGTGGGTATTTGGGGTTCATTAAACCCCTGTTATCAAAATACGGTGTAACTTTACCGCAATAAAGTTACCCCTCTCTCTCCAGTCTAAAGCTTTTTAGGGACTAGAAAGTATTTTCTTTATTTTGGAAAATCACTTTACACATTCAGGATTTAATTAGAAGTAAATAAGAGTTATTAGGAGGTGTGAATCTCTCCCAAATGCTAGGGAAGTTTATGTAATGTACCATTTGACACCGCAGGCCATTGTCTGGTGCTAAGCTTTGAACTCAAGTTTAGAAAAATAAACAAATTCCTCCTTATATGCTGAAGGCTCAACACTGACCTACCGACTCCATGGCAAGCCAGGGTCATCCCAATAGATTTGTATGAATTAGTGTTTGTATGGATGTGAGGAGATTTGTGTGTTGGTCAGCAGACTGGAGTAGATGCACAATTGTCCCCAGTAGCTTGGGGAAGTTACTGGGAAAAGGCTTGTTCCAAGATCTCGTGTGCTGGAAACAGGAGTAGAAAGATCAAAATGATTCATTTTAATGAAATACTCTATCACTTTCAGTTTATACCAAAACAGATTGGAGAAACATCTGATCTTGCAAGAGATCCAAGCCAAATTAATCTCAAGCAGATCCAGCAGAACACAGTGCATGTTACTGAGTGCTGGAGTCCTGATGGCCAGCGTGAATCCCCTGGAGATGGCCAGCAGTGGCACAAATGTCCATTTTCCCAGGTTTGCCAGTGCTAAAGCATACACAGACTGCAAGACAGCAGGGTCTCTGAAGGCCCAGCCTGAATCTTTAGCAAACCCCATGTGTCTTTCATTCATTTCAATAGGAAACGTCGTGGGACTCGTGAGATTCCATTCATTTTTTTTCCAAGCAGTTGTACCAAACGTGTCTGATTAAAGAGTGCATGCAGCTCGATGCGTGCTCTGGAAAGAAAGTTTCCTTCTTTCCACAGCAAACCGTGCGATTTTATAGCACTCAGGCAATATTTAGAGAAGAGGCTTAATTGGGATATTCCTTATTGTGGGTAATGCTGGGTTATATTTTGGGACTTGTGAGAAAAGACGCGCTGTAAAGTCATGTAAACATTGTGTGTTTAGTTCCCGTACACCAGCAAATATCAGCTGAACCGGTACTATTAAATGTTCAATTTAAACACATACCCAGATACCTCTCCTCCTCTAAATCAACAGTTTCCCTCCAGAGTGATGTCAATAGACTGCTGCACATGGTACTTTCTTTTTTTTAATAATATCTTCATTTTAATGTGGATATTGCCTTTTCACCTGGGAGCGGGGCTCTATTGAAATTCTAATGGGAGAGCGTATTCTTTAACATGAGAATACCGTGGGCCTGCGTAGATGCGGAGCAGAATGAGAGACGGAGCATTAACTGATTTTTCTCCCTCCAGAAGAGGGGCCTATGTGGGTCAGCCTTGCAGGGTTTTTCCCTTCCTATTTGCCTTCCGCTCCATAGCAACAATAATTTTAAACTTTATATTCAGCGGAGGAAAAAGGAATCCGAATGCACCTGAATTACTGTACTGTATGAGGGAATTTAATTAAGAATATACACATTAGAATTTCAGTGGGAGCGCCGATTTAATGTTACTTTATTAAGCCTTCTATCAAACCCTTTTTTATGTATATCAGTTGATATACAATTAATCTGCTCTCTTGTGAGAAAAAAATAGCACCTGAGGTGGATGAAAAGTGTCAGATTATAATAATTATAAGCAGCTGTTCACTTGGAATCACCTCTGGCCTACATGGGGGATGCTGTGAGCTACCACTTCTCACAACAGACCACCTCATTAGACTTGACCTTCCCAGCTGGGTATTTCATTTGTGTTTTTTTAATGGGTTTGTATACTGCAAATCGCAGCCCCCTCGCCAAGGCTGGCTCTTTGTTGCCGTAACAAAAGGCAGCAATGCAACTTTAAAAAAAAATAATAAAATTCCGCTACTGTATGTGGGCACGGTGCCACTGGTGGGGTAGGTGACTCCTACCAGTAAGGGACTGGTAATGCAGAGAGCACTGCTGTCTTGCCTGGGGGAAATTTATTTTTCTGAGTTTTCAAGCAGTTCTGTTCTGCTTGGTCTCAAAGTGTTAAAAAAGAAGTGTTAAAAGAGAAATGTTTGCGTGGTTCTTCTTGTAGCGCTGCTTGTCCCAAAATCTGGCATCAACTGGAGATGGAGAACTGCATCCCTGCATCCTTGCATCCCTGCATCCCCGCATCCTTGCATCCCTGCATCCTTGCATCCTTGCATCCCTGCATCCCTGCATCCTTGCATCCCGGCATCCCTGCATACTTGCATCTCTGCATCCCCGCATCCTTGCATCCTTGCATCCTTGCATCCCTGCATCCTTGCATCCCGGCATCCCTGCATACTTGCATCTCTGCATCCCCGCATCCTTGCATCCCTGCATCCCCGCATCCCTGCATCCCCACACTCCTGCATCCGCAGTGGAGAGCATCCTGCTTCCCAGCAGCGAGAGATGAACCCATACAGCTATCAACCAACTGGAGAGGAACTTGAGAGATATTTTACCCATGCATCAGTTTGTGAACGTGTCTGTGCTACCATGTGTAAATGTACACAGAGACACAGATGCGTTTCATGCACCATATATATGTGCACATGTACATATAAAATTAAGAGATTAAAAAAGCTTCTGAACAATATATCTGGTTTCTTTTCCCCTTCCATTTATGTTTGTAATAAACTCACTCTCATACAATTAGCCTCAATTGTTTTTATATCTTCTGAGGCAATAATATAGGCAGCCTGGGGAATACAGTAGTAATCCGTATACCTGTGTTCATTTACCCAAATCACTATGGTTACAGCCAGGGCAAATTGTTTACTGTGAGAATCTTTGGAGCCCCTTTCCAGATACTAATGACCTTTCTGTTCATCCAATAACATCAACAAACCAGGGAGGCTGCCCACACCATTAAAGCCAATTGCCTCTCAAGTTACTGAGGGAGTTGTGCTTTTCCTCATTTATTTTCTCTCATCTGATGTAACTCACATGCCACTTTCTTGTCTTTAAAGAAGGGGAAAAACTGTGGATTATTGATTTGCTTCTGAACAGAAGACCAACCTAAAAGCCCCAATGAATTGTCACTCATTATTGAAATTACTGAACACTAATTAAACTGGCAGCTCAAATCCCAGCAGGCCACACTCATCTGAAGCTGAAATTCAGACACTTGGACAGTGGAAGAGAGAAAGCGTTAGCAACCACCAGGATTGTAATAAGCTTTGCATTAATTTTTGTTTCTTAAAGGCACACGCAAGGTTTGTCACAGAACGGGCAAGGCACTACCTGGGCTGAGCTTAGGGTCGCAAGGACGTTTTTCCTGGTCCTTTTCCAGGAGGCATCATTTCAAGTGGGAATCCCGCAGTTCCTGGGCAGTGCTCCCTTCACCATCCAACAAACTGCAGCACTGGAGCACCGTAACATACTGCAAAGGCTGATTTGGGAAAGGGTTTAGCATTTAAATTGGCTGGCTAAGAGGAAACTGAGTCAGAAAATATACAGGGTCGCACGTCTGTGACTCTGCCTGAGCTTCCTGAACAATTATAAATGCTAAAGATAATCTAGAATTCATAGAGCCCAATTTATTAAAAAAAACCCTCTTTGGCCCATTTTCACAGGATGTTCAAACTGTGTATAAATTATGCATGCCCATGGTTAATCAACCTCATTTTTTTTTTCCTTGCCTAAGAAGTAACCTTTCATTTGTTCAACTTCAAAGAGGGCAGAACCAGCGGAGAGAGGGCTGGGCTGTGTATTCAATTTGCACTCCGTATTTATGAACAGGGCTGTATGGTGGTGCTGCTGGTAGTGAAGTGGAGACCTGGCCTCAGCCACCCCATAGGTCCCTCTTGGTTTTCTAGCCCATGCTACGCGATACCCAAAGGGCAGGGAAAATAACCACTGCAGACACTCAGGAGAAATGTTGAATCTTGGATAGTCATCATCTGTTCTTTAGAGTTATGGCTCCTTCTGCTAGGGGGAAATACACATATTCAGGGCTGCATATAGCGTGCCCTTTATAAATACGGCTTACCAGGCATGTTCATCTCATGCCAGAATTGGTTTGGAAGAAATTGCGAAACAATTTGCACTCTTCTCTCTATATACACATTCCTACTAAATTTCCCAGCAGCTGGTCCTTGGGACACGACCGGCAGAAGGTTTGCGAGTGAAAGCTGGAGAGAGAAATCTTTTAGGCAAATATCACTCTAGATGAAACACTTTGTGTCTTTCTGAGCAGAGCAAGGCCCTTTTCCATCTGACAGCCACAGAAGTTGAATCTTGCTTATGCTGGAGGCTGGAATTGTTTTAAAAGTGTTGCAGGGAGCAGATCTGCATGGTGTAGGCACTGTGAGGTCCTTCCAGCAGTGCAGTGTTTTTGGAAAGTTTAAGTAAAATTATTAATTATTTAATTCTTCTAATAAAAAATTAATTGAATTTTAGAACAAAAGAACGCGCAACTATCACCCTGCTATATTTAGGCGTGGAAACTAAGCTGTGGGGAGTGACTTAGGAAAGAAGGGAATGAAAATGCAAATGTCCCATTATATTCTGCTTAACCTGTTAGCTGAGAATATCCCTTGTGCCATTGACTTCATCCTAACTCGACACCAGAAAACCTAAGGCGAGTGAATCAGCAGTTATCTTAATACAGAAGACTCCTGACTGGGGTACGGTGTCCACCCCTGTTTGATGGCCACTGCCACACGATGCCCCAGGTCAGCGCAAACCAAAAGGCACCCATTTATGAAGGATGCGTTGGCCAGACCTGGGACTTTAAATGAAGTCTGGATAGTTGAGATCTTCAAGAAAAACCCTTCAGCTTATGCATGGGTTTGCCCTAGTAGATGCTTCAGCGTCATCTTGACAAGGAAGTGGGCTGGGATTGCTGTGGATGGTGGGGCATGGCAGAGCCGTGCTGAATAGGTGTCCTCTGGACCCAATCCTGCCATGTGTCACATACCCAGATACCTGGGATCTCCACCTTGTTTTGAGCACCTGAATAGCCCAGGCACATGTTTAAAGCTCTGGGCCAAGCTCAGCCACTCGTGGGTGCCAGGAGGGACCTGTCCTTGGGGGAAGCTTCTTGCATCAAAAGGTGTCAATTAATGATTGCATATTGAACGTCTTCTAAAACCTGACCTGATGTCATGGAATCGCACCAAAATGGCTACACGCACACAAATAATGAACTCAGACAAGCTTTAATCTGCAACTAAAATGAAGCAGACAGAACTTCATTCACCAAAACAACATCCCACTAACATTCAACAAATACAGGTTCGATATGCTGGTTGGGAATATTACCAGACACGGCTGAGTTAAGAATTCTTAAGTGTTTGGCCAAATGATCCAAAATGTGCACTCACTCACTCACTCACTCACCAAAAAGGGAGGTCTCTCAATCTCGAGAAGTTACCTTAAGAGGCGTCCCAACTCAAGGGGAGAGTCCCCGACTGCAGACCCGCTGCTCCGAGGAGGACCGACTCCAATGAGTCCTCTGAGGGGGCCCTGTTTATACCCTGGTCGAATCTGATCTGTGGTCAATCCATGGCTGTGTCACCCCTGTTGGCTGAGGACCCCAACTTTCCCACCTTTGACTCCCACTGTGTGGAGCTGTGAGGGGGAGGCAGTCCTGGCACCACCAGGGCCAGAAACTTTAGCACTGCTTGTGGTGGGTCTTTCTCAGGTCCTTAGTAGGGTGGGTGCATCTGCCACACCTGACTCTTTAAAAGAGAGCTCACCCATCACTTATTCTTACTGCTGAAATGAATTTCAGCTTCTGCAGTGGCACACAGACAGAGGTGAGCGTTTATAATGGCTGTGCCGTGACTGTTAAGTGCTGCCATTTTATTGTATTTGGAGGAGGAGTAGTTTAACAAGAGTGCTACCAACAAACAGCACAGTATTTCCAGGCGTCTCTTTTGCAAGTCACGGTCAAGAGGAAAATAATTTCCATATGCTGGACTTGTGTCTTGATTTTTATAGGGGTCAGAGGGATATTTATTCCCCAGAGCAATGCTTAGTTCTTCTGCAAAAAAAAAATTCCTGCTCCATATTTTCTTAAAACCTTGGATTTAAACCAAGGATCCGTTATTTAATTCTTCTCTTAAGTAAAAATTAGGACAAACTAATATTTATTTATTTTGAGATATCCTCTGTAGCTTTACAATAAATGGTTAGAGCACAATGCAATCCTCCTCCATACATGAAGCATCTTTTTAATATGCCCTATCATGAAATTAATTGGACATTAAATAGCAGGAGAAAGACATATAATAAAACCTGCAGTTATCACAGTTCCCAGTGTGACAATACCCAAAGGTTTGAAGGTTTAGTTAAGCTCCAAAAGTTTAAATACTTTTCCAAACCTCGTTGGGCTAGAAACGAGCAGGCTTTCTCATCAGGATTCCCAGTATTCCTGGGTTTGGCCGTGGCTACGCAGGCTGTCAGAAAAGCCTTTGTTACAAACCTCCACTAATCCCACTTGTGTCAAAAATGAGGAAATGCAGCCCTCGTGCACCAGCAGCGCAGAGAGGAAAGTTAATCATTTGGACTTTTCAGAAGGAATAAGAAACCCAGGGTTTTGGAATTATTCCTATCCAAAACGTACCCTGTCCTGATTAGACTTCAGAAGAAAAAGATTAAGCAGTCGTTTCTGCGTCGGTATTTGAGAAACCAGGAAAGCTCCATCCAAAGCTTAGGCATGCCAACTGTGACCGAGTGCTTTAAAATCTTGAGCAGAAAGTATCTTGTTCAGGAAGAATCAAAGCTTCTTAAGTTCATCTTTTTTTTTTTGTGACTCTTTGGACAGCTCTAATTGGGTTCCTGTGTGTGCAAAACAAGCGTATCCAACATGTAACAGGATGCTGAAATGATACCAGAGGCCTCTTGGAAATTGAAGCTGGATGCCCTCATTTCCTTGCAGAATGCGTGCCCTGGATGCCTCGTGTCTCCCAGAAACCTGGGCTGCCTTCTGTCCTGATGGCACGTGTACGTGGTGTGCTGTATGTACACGGTGTGTCGGATGTACACGGTGTGTTGCATGTACACAGCGTGTCGGATGTACATGGTGTGTTGGATGTACATGGCGTGTTAGATGTACATGGTGTATCGGATGTACAGGGTGTATCCACACGGGATGGCTGGAGGGCAGCAGGGGTAGCACGCCGAGAAGTATGAGCACCTACAGCTCCGGGGTACCTAAACCATCTCTCCAAAAAAGCAAAAATCCCCAGGGAAAAAGCTTTGTTTCAAAAAAACTCCTTATTTTTATTTCTGACAAAACCACAGATTTTGAAAATCGAGTGCATGCGTAAAATAGTTGTAAGCTTCATCTCTAAAAAAGGCTCTTCAAAGGGGAAAAAAATACTGAATCTTTGTATTATTCTGTGATGGTTTTGCACCTGGGAGTTCCAAATACTTCCAAACTTTTCTGTAATGCAACTGACAGAACCCAGGCTGGGAGCGAAGCCCTCCCTTCGAGAGCACTACAGTTGTGTGACAATATGGCTCTTCCCTGACTTTATTTTTGACTTCCTGTGAGAATTAAACAGATTGAAATGTTGTGAGTTTGGGATTGAAGGGATAAACGTCTCAATTATGTGCCCAGAGAGCACCATTCCTAACTGGACTGGCAGTGTGTTATCTCTGATGGCCTTTTGTGGTCCAAAGACAGAGGATAAGGTAAGGCAAAGATATGAAAACTTTGAAAGAAACTCATTCTCCAGAGTTGATAGCAGGCAATAAAGCAACCTCACCAAATTTCTCTTGTTATTACATTTCAGGGCAATGTTGTTTGGGGTTTTTTTACCCTCTTCAGAATAGAAAACAGAACTTAAAATTGAATTTTCTGATTCGTGGCCCTGCTGAAACCATCGTGCGGCTGAGCAGAAGCCTGGCGAGCCTGTGACACTTGGGACTGAGCTGTGCGGCTGAATGCTAAACAGACACCGAATTTAAAGTGAAATCTAATAGTAATGGTTCATCAAAAGGCTAAGCCAGCCGTGGTGACAAAGACAACTGAAGATAAAGACCAAATAGGAAAGCATGCTTGGAAGAGTGTCAAAAGTACTTTGAATGTTTGCATTCCTTTTTTGGTGGGAGGAATATACATGCGTTCAGTCTCAAATTGTTTCAAATCTTTTGATCCCTCTGTTCTGATCTTTTTCAGTGCCTTTTTCTAGACAAGAGGTGTCAGGCAAGGACCACCTCAAAAAACGGCACGGTGTGTCTCAAAGGCTGGTCCTGATGGTGAAAGGAGGAGGACCTCCTATTCCAGCCGAATAAAGGCAAAAAAACCCCAACTGCCAAACACTTGCCAATCCAGAAGTGGAATTTAGAAGACTCATTTTAAAATGCTTCTCCAGCCACTTCTTGAGACTGGTTTGGCTTGAGCCCGAAGAGGCAGTTGTTTAAGCACTTGAAAGAGACTAAAGGCTCAAGTCTAATCTCAAATACTCAAACAGATATCACCAGGTATCTTAAAAAATCCATGATTGCACTTGCACGTGCATGCCCAGGAGTGTATTTTCCGAGACACACACAGAGATGCAAACCCACGGATTGGAGATTAGAAATGAGCTGCAACTGTTGAACTCCAATTTCTGGGTTTTTGGTTTTTGTTTGGTTTTGGGTTGCTTCTTTTTTAAAAATAAATTCTGCATCATGATCTTCCAAAAGAGTTTAATTGTCTGATTTCAGTATTGTAGAGAATGCTGAATTTCTAAACGTTTGGTGAATCACCTGCATGTTAATTCTTAAAAATAACCCTGTCATTTGTTATTACAATTGATTTTTCTTCGGTTCTACAAATACACATTGGAGCCTAGGAATTGTAAGCACTTGTGAGATCTTACAGGTCTGCACTGTAAAATCTGACTGGCATTCATTAGTTTGAGGCTGACGTAGGAAAGGCAGATATTTGTGAGCTGAGAGCAGTTTCTCCACACAGTTCCAATAGTCCCCATCTACCCTTGCCCCTGCTTCATGCAAAGTTAGGATTAGTGAAAGCTTTGGTCTGATTAATACTAGACTTGAGTTTTGAATCAGCTGGAGGTAAGAATAAGGGTTTTTTCACAGGATCATCAAATGGTTTGGGTTGGAAGGGACCTCACAGCCCCCCCAGTCCAACCCCCATGGGCAGGGACACCTCCACCAGCCCAGGCTGCTCCAAGCCCCGTCCAACCTGGCCTTGGGCACTGCCAGGGAGGGGGCACCCACAGCTTCTCTGGGCAACCTGGGCCAGGGCCTCACCACCTCACAGGGGAGAATTTCTTCCTAATATATGCTGTAAATCTGCCCTCTTCCAGTTTAAGACCACTACTTCTTGTCCTATCACTACATTTTCCAGCTTGGAGTGATGAATGAACTCTGCTGTTGAGGAACCATAAGCAAACTTGTCTCCCTTGTGTCTTCAGGAGACTCCAAATAAAGCTTCGAGAATGCCCATGCAAATCGAATTTCTTCAGCTCTTGTGCTATCAGACCATGCAAAGTCAAGAAAAGTCAGATGACCCACAACTAGAGTCTATTCTTCCCCCCATGTATCTAAAAATACGTCCAATTTAGAGTCTTAAGGAGACCAGATACCCTTTGGCCAGCAACATCTTGCCTCTTGCACCGTGGCGGTGCACCTTGCCAAGCACTAACAACTTAAAACCTTCTGGTGCTTGTCCCATCCCTTTGCAAGGGCTGGGGCAGGAGGGGATGCTCACCCATAACGGGTACCACCTGTGCTCCGCTCCTCTCCCAGTGTCAGCTGGCACAGCCTCCCCTCCCAGTGCCCAGGCTTTGAATGAGGAGAAAATTGGGTTTCCTGGCAGAATCAGCCAGGGCAAGTCTTGCCCTTGATAGGCCTGAAAAATGGGGTGTGAGGATTTTTCCACTTAGGCAAAAGGCGATTTTCAAGGACAGGATTGCTGAGAATAAACAGGGTTTCTCCAGCTTTGAGCACATTTGGCTGTTGTTTAATATTTCATTTGTTTAGCACCTATCATGCAGTGGGTGCTTCACAAACAAACCCAGAAGCGAATGTTTTCACCCTGTAAATGTATAAAAGACATGGCTGTCATGACCAACAAGCAGTAATGGGAAAAATAAAGAGGGAAAGAAGATCAGATGTTGCAGCCGCAGGATTGTGTGCTTTCTCACAGCATTATCTCTACACTTCACGGGAGGGGTTTGGTTGCCTGTTGCTCGCACTTCGCTGTTTGCTTGTCTTTAACCTGGTTTCCAAGTGAAATGAGGCTTAAACAATTGCATGCTCTGCAGGAGCATCTGTCGGTCTGTCAGTCCTCCCAGGAATCTTTTTAACCTGTCGTACCATTTCAACCAAATTTCACTTCTTCCCACAGTGGCAGTTTTTCTCTAGGATGAACAAACCTTTTGGAGGTCCTCTAAATAACACGAGTGTCTCTTCACTCCCTCCATAGCCCACTGGTATTGCAGCAGTTGGCCTAAGGACACTACGCATCCATAGCACAAGCCCCTTCTTCAGTGCTCCTTATCCCTGGTCTCAATGTCTCAGGCTTGACACTGAGACAGATTTACAGAGAATTAACCTAGCTGAGTAACTATTGTTTTGCCAACTTGTCTCAATGCTTTGGCCATTTACATGATAAAGACGTTCCTGGTAACATCCTGCCCATGTTTCCAGGTAGGCAGCAGATT
>NW_010202580.1:73085-77015 GCF_000695765.1 Mesitornis unicolor | reverse complement strand
GAAGAGCGTTTCATCCCCCGTCCCCAGGGGGAGGTAGCTTTCCGAATTCTGTCAGGACACAAGACAACAGAGGGGATAATGCATTTGCTGGTCCTCTTAGAAGCCTTGCATATTGCCAGATTGAACACTTCGTAGAAGATCCCCTTGATGCTTTTGTTTCCTGCTTGCTTGATGCAACCCGGAGATAATATTTCTAGATCCCTTTTATTATTTGTGGAGAGCTCTGGACTAGCAGCTTAACTCCCTTTTTGTCTGATAAGCACTTTACAAAGTAGATCCGTACTGGGAATCACTTGATTTCTGGCACGGTTGTGGAAGAAGACAAGGTGCTATGAAATAGAGAGTTTGGGGTTTGAAATAAAAGACTGATTTATTCCCTTGTCCAGTTAGCAGATTTTCTTCGTACATTGTCTGTATTATTATGACTGATGGGAGATTTTGCTTTTACTCTTATATGTGATATTTCCCATACTTTTGAGGATTTCTTTTATTGGACATGAGTGACCACTGATGTCTTGATGATCCTTTGCTGAGGGTTTGGTACCCATACTTAGAAAGATGCTGCATCTCATTTGGCTATGGAGGGGTACATCAAAAGTAGCTGCCTGCAAACCTCTCGTTATGATGACATCTTGGACCTGCAAAGCAGTTGTGATTACAACATCTGGGGCCTGCAAAATTCTTGTCATGATGACATCTGGGACCTGCAAACCTCCATAAGCAGCTAGGGGCAAAAAGATGAGTCTGTTTGGGAACCCAATCAGAAGGAATGGATTTCTGAAATCCCCAAAGCAGCTACCTTTCTCAGCAGCTATATCACAGAATCCCAGAACGTTAGAGATTGGAAGGGACCTCCAAAGCTCATCCAGTCCAATCCCCCTGCCGGAGCAGGAACACCCAGATGAGGTTACACAGGAAGGCGTCCAGGCGGGTTTTGAATGTCTGCAGAGAAGGAGACTCCACAACCTCTCTGGGCAGCCTGGGCCAGGGCTCTGTCACCCTCACTGAGAAGAAGTTTCTTCTCCAATTTCAGTGGAACCTCCTGTGTTCCAGTTTGTGTCCGTTACCCCTTGTCCTATCATTGTTTGTCACCGAGAAGAGCCTGGCTCCATCCTCGTGACACTCACCCTTTATATATTTATAAATATTTATGTTTATAAATGTTTATAAATCTATATACTACTTGAACTTAGAGCTCAAATCCAAGTTCTCTTCTTCATCGCTTTCACCCACTTAAGAGTTACACACTTATAGAACATAAAAATGTGAGACACACTCATGTTGTGGATAAAGGAGACATCAGACTTGGATGAATGTGTAGTTGCTGCAAACGCCATTCAGCCTCTGCTTCCTCGGATATTTTTGGGGGTCTGAACTATTTGGATTCCTCCTTCATCCCCTCCTCCTTTCTCCCCTCTCTTTCTCATTTGGATCCAGTGAGCTGAGTGAGGACAAGCAGCGTCACTGAACCGGAGGCTCTCCCACGCCTCCAGCAACAGCAAATGCGGTTGTGCCTCTGTGATTTATTGCAGCACCAGTGTTTGTGCCGTTATTGTTAGTGGGGTTGTAACTATTTAAAACCCCCATTTTCATATAGCTTGTCCATAAAAATTCACTCCAGGTTGGAGACATTCTCAACAAAGGAATAGTTTAAATGAGTGGGGGGAAAAAACCCCCCTCACAATGTGTTCAGAGGTTTTATGTCACCTTGCTGCAGGTTTCTTGAATCACATGTTTTGGCTCATGTGTTTTTTCAAGAAGGTCACACAAAAAGGGATTTAAATGGAAAAACTAAGGTCAGGTAAATATCAGAAAGCATGTGAAAATGAAAGATAGGTGTAAATATATACTTATCAATAGTAAGAATGTTCCAAACTTTTAACAGTTGAGAACGTTTTCAGAATACTCTGGTTATGTTTCCTCTCTGAAAATTTGGATTTTACTTTGTGTTTCAAAACCAGCGAAAATGAATTGTCATGATCAAAATCCAAAATTGACTGGAATCTTTATAAAACCCTAGCAAGTGCTTTTTTCAAGGATATATCTCTGCATTACGGCACAGTTTGACCTGGGAACGGTCTTCAAAATACAGAGCTTCGCTCTAGTCAGATAGATAATGCCATAGGGCTACATTAGACCTCAGTCTTTGAGAAAGATGTAGCACTCCATCTGTTTCCTGAATTAACCAAGAGCCAGATGAAACTCAATCCTTTGTGGCCTTTCGTATCTAGTGGGGATAATAGGCACGGTTCAATACATCCCGTTTTATGCTGATTCAGATTTCTTGAGTGAGGCTGGGAAGGAAAAAGAAAGATGATTTCAACCAAGATGCTGCTTTTGCTCACCTGTGTCCTTGTCACCTAAATAACAGTGGCTGGTAGAAAATCAGCTCTGCCTTTGCCTTCATAGACAAGGTGCTACAATCCTTTATGAACTTGTGACACAGTTCATTGTAAGATAATTAGAGATTTAAAAGTATATAATGACATATAAATAACTATTGCCAGCACACACAAAATTTGGGATGCTGTCCAGTCTTCCTGGCATCACACTGCTCCTATCACCCACACAATAGAAGATCTAGGAAAAAATATGTTTAGGTTTTTTTATAAGTAAATGACAGCTTCTGAATGTCTTGTGGGTAATATATTGATGATATAATTTATCCACAGTAAGGTATTTAGCATCTGTGTTTAAAGAGCCCCAAAACCAGATTTGAAAATTCATCCCTCCTCGCCTTTTCAGGTTTTGAATCATAAGAAGAGGTCCTGTGCATCTTCTCTGTCAGGAAAGCATCTGAAAACACAACATTTTAAGTAAAGAGCCAACAGAACAGGTAGCCTAAAGTAAAAAGTACCTAAGGCAAATGTTTTCCCAGTAGAAAGACATGGCTTGGAAGAAGGGACTCTGGAAGGTTCTGACTTTGCTGCTGATCAGGTCACCATTCAGAGACAGGTTAAATCGAATTGTCCATTCACTCATCCCACCAGCTAACACCTTATATGGATTTGTTACCTTCATGATCGTCGCAGGTGTGGTTTAAGTCAAAATTAAGATACGCACATCCATTGACTCTGTGCAAGCCCATGGCCATGCAGCCTGGTTGGGAGCAAAATCCCCCCTAAAATGGGTGTGAAATCAGAGGTGACTTCCTCCTTGCAAGTGCTTCTCGTAGCATGTGTGATTGTAAAGGGAGGAAAACCACTTAAAAAACACCCAGTATGTGTTCAAGGTAACAAGACAAATCCCACCCTGATGTATTTTGTTTATAAAAGTCCAGAAGTTTACTAGAAGGAAGGAGTCAGTTGGATGTTTACTGGGATAACAACAATATTTGCAGTGACAGAAAACAACAATACAAAGCATAACCCAGGATAAAACTGACAGGCATCAGGAAAATAACCCAATTCTGATTTTACTCCGGAGTTTACAAATGATACAGGTTACTGTCAGGGGTGAAATAACACGTAAAATGGATTATGGATGTGACATAACCCTGTGTTCATCATCCGACCTTCCTGATGATGTCCCCTTGATGTCCACCTGGGTGCCTCCACCAAAAGTATTTCTCTTGTCTTGTTCCTATAAAATCCTATAGTCTGAGGGAAAGCCATGACAAGTCTGAGACTCCTCTTGTTTTTCTGGGGGTTCTTGTCAAAGCTGAAATGGAAAATTGTGATTTTTGTGCAATCAGGCACAAAAAGGGGAGAGGAAACACTTCCTCTGCTGCCCCAACTTGGGGATCGGGCACCCTGGGGACCTTGCTGATGTCCAGCCCCATGGGCAAGCAAAAAACCCTGGGTTTCAGGACATCATACAATCATAGAATGGTTTGTGTTGGAAGGGACCTTAAAGATCCTCTAGTTCCAAACCATGGGAGAAAAATCTGGATGTGAGCATCTGCATGTTAAATACTTACTCCAAATTTTA
>NW_010202580.1:53085-68085 GCF_000695765.1 Mesitornis unicolor | reverse complement strand
TATTAAAAATATCTTGGTGTCAGGGACTTTGGTGAAAGAACAAAAACTCTCTGATTCCCTCAGATAAATAATGAAACAGATGGTTGTTGGGAGGTGAAAGGTCAAACCTTCCCTGTTGACTAAAACACAAGGTTGACTTAAAAGATTTTCAAAAGTTATTCAAGATGCGGTGCCTCAGCCTGCGTCTCCTGCCTCTTAATGAAATGGCATGGGCTTCCTTAAAAACACTGGTGGGGGCAGGTACATTCAATGGGTCGTATTTGGGAGGTAGACACCCATCCCGGCACTAAACCGTGCTTCTGCAAATGAGATGTATAATAAAATATATCAGTGAATAATTAAGCAAACTTGTCCAGGGATATAGGTTATCAGAAAGGCTAAATATTAAGATTTAATCTTTCTCCTAAATGAACTGCTCACTTCTTACCTGAAACGGTCCTTGATAAAGTCATCGTGGAAATCTGGGGAGTCCTGAGAAAATTATATTGATGGTGAGATTTGGAAAAATGGGAAGAAAACAAACACTGTCGGTAGGGTTAAGCCTCTGCATTATCATTAGCAGGCTCCTATTAAAGGAGAAGAGGGCATTTTGAAAGCAGCACGTAGAGTAACGGAAGAGGCAGATGCTCTAACTCGTATGATTCAACATAATTTTAGCGCAAATTGTGCAATCACTCAAACACACAAACATTTCAAGGTAATTTTCGTAAATCCCTATTGTGATCTAATTTCTTATTAAGGAGAATAAAGCAGGCTGCCGTTGTAATTCATCAGCCCTTTGCGCTGCAGAGCAACTGCTGGAGTTAATTTCATGGGTTTTGCGGGAAAAAAAATAGACTTAAATTTCTGGAATTACAAACAACAACCTTCGACTAAAGATCTGCCTTTTTTTGTTGTTGTCGTCATCAAATGGAATTTGAAACTAGATTAAAAATATTGTAGCTGAAATCTGAGAAGGTAACTGAGATAAGGACCAATTCCATGAGTGCTCTGGAATGGCTTTGAGGTACAACACATAGCAGAGGATGTGCCTGGGCTCCTAGTAAATGGATTGTTGTGCTGAGGAGTAGCAATATATCATTTTAAATGGGCCCAGAATTTATTATTACTGCCTTCCTAAACATGGTCAAGCACCACTTCCTCATCTGCAGTTAGACCTGGTTCCCACCACCTCTGCAGGCTGTGACACCTCGAGCAGTGCCCGGATGGTCGGTTCCTGAAAGGGGAAGGTGTGGGTATTTGGTGTGCGGAATCTTGCAGTGGGGTCCAACCATGTGAAGAGAAGAGAGTGGGATAAACTCTTTTTATCCTGTGGAAAATGGTATTAATTCAATGAAAATTTTATGTCATGAGGAAAGGCAGCCTTCCAAAAATGGAAGGAAAAATCAGTCTGATTTTCCCAAAAAATCAGTCTCATGGTCAAGGGTCAAGCGCATCCTCCAAGCCGGACAAAGCAGACCCTCCTGTGCGACTCTCCACCTTCACCAACCACTCTCTTTATAGCAAAGCTGTTATTTCCAGTCTGCATCTGGGAGAGGAGGTTGAAATTAAACAGGGGGTGTAAAACTCTGTGTGTGTGTGCATATATGTGTGCCTGTGAGCATGTAAGCACATTTCCATGTGCTCGCACAGTGCTGCCCTCCGCTGCGTTCCCACCATCCCGTTACTGCCACCAGCGCTGTTATAAACGGTCACGCCTGCAGCAGCCGTCACATGAAGGCAATAAGTAAGACAAATAAAAACCTCTTGCATGGTAATTTACAAATAAAAGTTCATTTTCCTTTAAAGGAGGCGCACAGCCACGTGTGCATGTGCGGAGAGGGAATTCCGCGACTTCGCCGCCAAGGAGGCAAGGGACGTCGCGCCATAATTTGACCTAATTTTTTTCCAAATACAAAATGACCTGTTACGGCATCCCAGGGAGAATATGAATTAACCCAGGTCAATAGGAGGTCAAATAGATAGGGTGCTAAAATCCCTTTACTACTTTGTAGTATCTTATGCTAATTCAGTTCCCTTCTCTGTGATAAACAAAGCCAGTTGAAAGTAGATAGCATCACACAGTGATGGGTCCCAAAGCTACAATTTAATACAAATCTAGTAATTCCATTATACAACATATCCAGTTCATTTAGAGGCAACGAATACTTAAGAAGGTCCAGGATTGAAATACCTTAGCTGATACTTTAAAAATATAAATAATCCAGCAAGATTTCATTTGTCACATTAGCCTAATAGATATGCATGATAGAAATTCTGGCTGTCCTTTACAATGTTGCTCAAATGCAAATCATAGGTCCTGGGTCCTTGTACACCAATATTGCAGATTTTTTAGGCACGTAATCAGTAGGTACATACATAAAAAGAAATTCTCGTTGTTCTCTCTTTGCAAAAAGTGATATTATATGAGTCTGATGAGAATTACTGATTTAATAAAGCTGAACCTTTCACAGTGTTTCACAAGCGATGCTTTTCACCTTGGAAGGATTCTGCAGCTGAACCCCACTAAAGGACACGGCCAACACACAGTGCCTCTGGGATCTCATTAATGCTTATAAATATCTAAAGGGAGGGTGTCAGGAGGATGGGACCAGACTCTGCTTGGTTGTACCCAGTGACAGGACAAGGGGCAATGGTCACAAACTGGAACACGGGAGGTTCAACCTAAACATAAGGAAAAACTTATTTATGTGAGGGTACCAAAGCACTGGACCAGGCTGCCCAGAGAGGTTGTGGAGCCTCCTCCTCTGGAGACATTCAAACCCCCTGCATGTGTTCCTGGGTGTTCTTCTCTCGGTGATCTTGCTCTGGCAGGGGATTTGACAGGGAAATCTCCAGAGGTCCCTTTGAACCACAACCACGCTGTGATTCAGTGACTCTGGGGCAGCAGAGAGGAGAGTGGCATCAACCAGGGTCATCAGGGCAAAGCGATGCTCTCGGGAAGTGCCTCTGGGTCTCTAATTTTAAAAAGGGTGCAGACAGTCTGAGCCCGAGGAGGAGCCTTCTGAATCACTGTTCTGCAGGTAACAGAGTGGCCTAGGTGAAACTGCCTTGCAAAGTATTGGGATTAAAAAAGAATTAAATATAAAATTAGGAATGAGAGTCAAAGACTTCTAAACAGACAATTAGAAAGAGAAGCCTAGAAAAAAGCTATTATGAGCAGCTGAAGACTCAATACTACTGGCCTGTGTGCTTTTCAAGAGAGCAGGTTAGGAAAACCTAGGAAACTCCCAGACAACTTTTATGAATGATTAAAAACTGCTGAATTTCTGTCTGGCAAAGACAAGTGCGATACTGGTTACTAGGCAGAGAGGGAGAGAAATTGCAGAGCAACACAGGAAAAGAGACACAAAGTGAAGAAAGGAGGAATGGAGGGAGAGGAACAGAAAGGAAGAAAGCAGCAGAGCTCTACCCATGCCAGCACTGTAATGGGTTATAACACTTACAGACCTGCATAGCATAGGGGAGATCAGCCCAGAGAAATGACTGATGGGTGCAAGGGGCCATGTGGCAGCAGAAGAGAAGCAGACCCACAGCCTGATCATTAATTGGGAGGTACCTATGGGGGTCAGTAAAGCTGGCATTTACACTGAGAAGCTGAACGAAGTCCATGGGTGTAACTGGTTTCCATTGCAACTAATGCCTGGTACGGCATAGGAGATGTTTTGCTCCGGGCCATTAGAATACACAGGAGCAACCAGAGCCTTCAGCTGGACAAAGCAAGGAATAAAAAATGTAAATTCTTTGCAAGGAAATAACATGCCCTGAAGGATGGTCAGTAGATCATGGTGGGACTGAGAGCGTACCTGTCCCAGGAGAAAAACAATTGCCAATACTCCACAGAATAGAAATCTCCAATTGCCCAAATATTAAGCTGTATTGCTGCAGCTCAAGATTTTTGCAGACATGAATACAATCTCAATAAACAGTTTGTGATATCCAATGGATGAGGACAACCAGAGTGTTTTCCAACCAGCCAGACGGTGCCAATAGTCTGGCTGTAACTGCCTAGGGCTCAATGCGAGATATCTACTGGAAACTTTTTATTTAAAGCTTACTCTGCTATAACCCTGCATCCAATGCTGGATGCAGTTAATATCCACTGGCATTGGGAGGAAGGGAGGATATTATCCCTTTAAGATCGTGGAAGAGCCAGTCGAAACCAGCAGTTGTTAAGTGTCAAGGCTCAGGTAGCACAATGCTCACTGGGACTCAGATATGGAAAGCAGACATTTGTCAGGCTCCTTGGCTTTGAGAATTTAGTGAACCTGTTTGACATAAATTATCAAGGATTAGCAATGAAAAGTGAGGTGCTTATTCAACTTCAGGTGTCTAAATCAGATGCATGAGCTTCCTATAGCCTGTCAAGGATGCTCCTGTGAAGGGACTCTGTTCTCTTCCCTTTTCCCACGCTACTGATGCTTCTCCAGGCTACAGGAGGATTTAACCCTACTAGCTGGGGTTTCTATTAATTTTAGCAACTCCTATCCACAGCTTAGTATAAAAGTTCACGTCTCCTTGATTTTTGCTTTGGATTCTGGGTTTTAGCCTGAATCTCCAGGTAGATATCTTCCAGATCAGGGCTTTAGGTCTAACTTAAAAAAATAGCAGGTCTGAACTTCATTAACAGGGATGCGCTGGCAACTGCCTTCAGAGGGTTTTGGCTGAGGTCAGAGAGCTGGTAAAATCAGTCTTTTTAGGGAACAAGCCACAACAGAAGCCATCAAAAAACTCTGAAGAGCAATGAAGGTTATCTTCTAACCATCCCAATAGTGAAATGTGGAGTTTGCTGTCACATCACATTGCAAGAGATACAGTGCACAGCTAGGAGGGGAACAACAGCATGGGTCCTTCCCCGATGATTACTACACCTGGGTGACAACCTGTAGCTTGTTAAGAGATGTGCTAATTAAAGAGCTACGAGGGCAGGCTGTGTTCCTGTTGGCCAGGCTACTAGGAGCTGCAGCATGCCAGTCCTTCTCTCCCAGCTAAAGGGATGGTGGCAGCAGTGTTGGGGTAGTGCTGGGGTGGTCAGGGTTGGGTTGGGGAGAAGCTTTAGCCCTGGGAGCAGGAAAGCCTCTGGCTCTCCCTGGGGGAAATGAATGCAGATGGAGGGTGAAGAGTGCTGCAGCTGGAGGATGGGAGTCCTGGGAAGTGTTTTGCAACTTGGAAGGAAATCTGCGGCTTCTGAATGGACTTTATGCTCTCTACTTGACATCATCTTTCCAGGTGAGTGCCAGTGACCTTTTCACACGTCCTCCGTGAACTGTGTGTCCTGTTCTCCAGACCCACTCTGTAAAGCTCTGCGGGCTGCAAGCGATCCGGTGAGTCCAGAGCAGATCAGTCATGTCATATGCCAGCAACTTCTGTTTTGTAATTAAATCATCACTTGGATAAGAATGTGCTTTTGGAGGGGTAATAACACTTTAAAATATAACCTCAATGCTCTGGTGTAGTTATCAGTTTCTAGAAAATCTTGCTAACTCTGTGTTAATGAGAAGGTTGCATACTCTTGTTGCTTTTCTTTCATGCTGGCTATGAAAACAAGCTGCAGTTAGATGCAGGCTAGCGAAGCTGAATGTATGTCACCGAAGCTGTGAGAAAAATGCTCAATCTGTAGAGGTTATCCTTTTTTAGGTGGCAGTGCATGTTGTTTAGAGCACAAACCTTGATGGTAGAACTCCTGAGTTTTGTTATAAACTGTGTTTTATATATATATGTATGTATATCTGTGTGTGTGTGTGTTTCTGATCTCGGGTAAAAAAATTTTGCTTCTAGAAAAGTGATTTCTAAATCAGAGGTAAAACGAACTTATTTTAATAGACCCTCACTGTATCTTAATAGTGCTTTGTGGTTTATACATATGTATAATTCTCATTTTTCTCTATGGCCTTATAAAAAATACAGTCCAGATCTTACAAAAGATCTGAATGCATAAAAGTGTTAAGGACAATTTAAGAAAACTTCTGCATTGCTTTTACTCCACTTTCGCTAATTCCCTCATCCAGCCAATGAGAAGGTTATTTTATGGTTTGTCTGCAGTTTTATGGGCTCTTATGAATTACCAGAGGAAACCTATAATGGAAAGATACTCTTATTTCATGGGGTGTGCATTGAGATACGTAGCTGCTCTGATCCCTTCCAGAAGCAGGAAACATAATTATGAGACTTCAAAAAATTTTTGGCCACTTCACTCCAAAGTGAGACAACTGCGAGTAACATTTTTTTAGTGCAGGCAAAAAAATTTCTACTCTAATTCAGTATCTGCTGTTTGGCCAGAGAAGGATGTTTGTATTTTCTACATCGCTGCCTGTGTGGATTTTTCTATTGTGGAGTAGTATAAGAAGTAATTTAATACCTATTGCCAAAACCCCTTTGGAAGCGGTGCCTGCTGGCTGGGGGAATACTGGGTGACTCAATAACTGATGGTAGGTGTAGGCCATAGCACAGAGCTCTTATTCTCTCAGCTGTGAGATGGTCTGTGTCCTCTTCCTTCTGAGAAATACTCCAAATGCTCAGGATGCTACATGACTTCTTACTCACCAGATAAATCACAGGAGCTTCTGACTGGTATGATGGTCAGGATAACTGCTTCTCAAATGAAACAGATGCATTCAGATACCACGTAATATTTTGTTTTCTTTCTCTACCTTGTTTTTAAGGGAGGTTCAGGCTGTGGTGCAGGGCCCATCAAATCACTACAGTTCAACAACTAACCTGGACTTTAATGTGATCTTTGTGTAGAATACGAACCTCAGAGTTTAATGTTAGAAGCAATGGCACATGAGTAATGTGATGCATAAAATAGTAGTTTCCTCTTCTGCTGGCCTTTTGGCATCCATCACGCCACTGAAGTCTAGTGTAGGCCTCCAGCAGAGCGTTTCATGATGCTCAGAAAACTGCTCTTAAGCATCCAAATAAAAGGTAACATGATGATTCTTAATTTTTTGTCTTTTTGTCTTCCAAATTACAACTATGACACACTTTCTGCAGTCTGTTCCTACATATCTGTGCAAGAATGGTTTATTTCTGCAGACTCTGGGTGCATATTGGTGAGATCAAATGAGGTCCTGCACCACTCCTGTCACTGAGGTTTATGTGAGGGAGAAGCAGTCTTTTTACCTAGATGAGCATGACCTTACATAGCAAGTTGCCTTTTGTGGTATAAAACCAGTCAGCTAAAACTTTAATATCTTGTTCCACCAAGCATTACTTGCAGTGTCACATCTGTGTGCCCACACTGAAGAGACAAGAGCCAGTGTGGGAAACTAGAAAACACATGCTGTGAGAGGCTGCTTTCACAGCTCACAGGAGTCTTTCTTTGGGCTTAATTCTTCCAGGAGCAATATACAGCACCTGGGAGCAGGTCAGATGCAGCCAATATCTGTCCCGATATCATCGAATTCAAGAGCTATAGTGTTATTTCAACACTTCTTTGAGTCCCTATGGAAGATTTGTTTGTTCTTCTCTAAGTGTTGTGGGTTTGGTTTGTTTTTGGTTTGTTTGGGTTTTTTTTTTCCTCCTGATATCCTTGCTTAGGAAAAGGCAAGAAAGAAAACGAAGACTTAGTACAGAGCATTTGTTTAAGCTTGAAATGCTGTCTTGGTCTGGAAAAACAAGTGTTTCCTGATTTCCTAGCTTTGTGCATAAGATTTTAACGAGTCACATCTGGTGGTTCTTCAAGTCGTGTTACAATATGAATCTTTATGGGCAATTAACTGGTTGGGTATGAAAGCACCCATGCTAGTAATGGGTCAGTGGGCACATCCAGCTTCAGGATCCAGCTCAAATTGTGAAGCCTGTCTCCAAAGTAAAAGCACACTCTTCATTCTGAAGAATTTGATGAGACAGTGGTAGGACATGAAGCAAAACTTTTTCTTGTGCCTAAATACTGGCTGCTGGAAATGGCTGGTGTTCCCAGCCGTACTTTAAACAAATGGCAATAGCCAAGTAACTTCTTCTCTGTAATTATACTTGTGGCCATGAAAATAATTATTGGAGATGATATGATAAGTTGCTTGAACTGTTCTTGGTTTAAAGCATTACTTAGTGGGTTTAACAAAAACCCAGACAAAGCCATATTTCCAGCAGGAGTTGCACAGCCAGAAAATCTCCTCTGACCTTGAGAAGTATGGTTGGGTAAGAGTCATTACTCAAGGTTATTTTGCTGCTTTCTTATTTTCTTTTGTCTCCCCATCCTCTTCCCCTCTCCCACATGGAACTTCACAAGTGATTGTGTGTTCCCGAATATTTTCCATGCTGATTTCTGTATCAGTCTGCTTTGATGCTGGGTTGTCTCAGTACCTTCAGCAGTCCTAGAAAGGGCAAAGGAAGCCAACCTTGGTGCTTCCCACCCTGGGTTTGTTCCTTAGCTGGGATCAAAGTGGTTTTGTGTGTTCTGCTGCATCAGCCCCATCCTGTGTACCATAAACCACAACACGGAGCAAGTTCCTTCTCCATGTGTGGTGCAGGAGCTCCTTCTCCAAGGGAGGTGGTGGTAGAGGGGAGCAGGGCTTGGTAGGGTTACAGCTCATTGGTATGTTAATAAAATGTACTTAATTTAAATCCTAATGAAATAAAGGCCAAATCGTGTTGTTAGTGATGAAGTACTATGAGCCCCCTGCACCTGTGGCTCAGCTCCGCTGTGCAGGATCCAGGCGTGGGAGAAGTTAAACCAAACATTGCGAAACCAGATCAGGTCTGAGCTGTCTGCTTCAAGAGTAACATCCCCAGTTTTTACATGAATTTTTAATTTTAGATGACACCTTTGACTGGAAGTGACAGTGGAGCAGATCATTTGTGTAATTACAGCAACAGTCGTTGAGGAAAGAACGAGTATCTCCAAAGCATATAAAACACGTAATGGGTTTGATAGTGTCTGAACTCTGTAACCAGAGCTGCAGGAACCTTCTGGCTTAGCGAGGCTATAAACCCTGTAATGTCTTAGCTGAGGTACTAAAAAGTCACGAGATCAGTCTTTCTCTGCACTTCAGGTGAAGTAAAGTAATTAATAAAGTGGAAAGAAGTGAACTTTTAATGAGTCTGAGAAGGTTTAGCTGCCCCGCTAACAGCAGAAATGCTAATGTGGTGCAGGACGGGAGCAGATGGGACCAGCTGCAGGAGGAGTGTTTAGCATGTAAAAAAAATTCCATGCCATGGATTTGAAGTTAACTTTGTTATGCATATGCTGAATTCTGTGCGGGAAGGCTGCATGCATTATGCACTCAGTGCAGGCTTAGGCTTCTTCGCCTTGCTTTCAAGTTGCACCTTTTGCAGAAATGTGTTTTCAACATACCACCAGTTTTTGGGGTGTTTTAAATGGAGCAAGCTGTCCTTAAGCTAATAAACATGCTTCTTGCAGTAAGAAGCTTTATACTTTGTTCTAGAAAACATTGTGTATGGCGTATATGTACATCAGAGTTTGTCCTGGTTTGAGCTAAACAGAACTAAGTTTCTATTCAGTGATTTGACTTTCCAGCTCAATCTCTTCTCAGTGGCTGAACTAGCTAAAACCAGCAGCATGGTTTAACAACAGTGTGCACTGCTACAAGTGATAATCTCAAGGCCACTGTCTCACCATGGGGGCTGTGTCTGCACCTACAGGAGGAGCAGACCCAAACCTGCCCAACCAGGGATTGCATCCCACACACGCCACACTCAGTGCAAAGCCCAGGGATCACCAGGGGCTGGACCCTTCCAGCTTGGACCCTTCCTTCCCTCTCCACCCCTGCAATGGCCCAAGGCCCAGCAGACCCTGCTGCTTCGCCTGCCTCTGATCCTGAGCCCTGTGCTCCTGCATCAGCTCCCACTGCTGCTGGGTCTGCACTGGGACTTTTCCAGTGCTCCCAGAGCCTCTGGTGCTGTCATCGTCACTGGGGGAGGATTTTATATTGGTTTTGTAGATATATTTGTACATATCTGTACATACGTCATTATTTTCCTATTTACATTATTATCCTGTAGTATCAATGTTATTGTTTCATTAAATCTGATAGTTTTCTTTTCCAACTCATAAAGTCTCTCTCTCTTTTTCTCTTTTTCTCTTCCCTTCTGGGAAGAGGAGAGGGGTTAATCTGTTCAGGATTTAGTGGCCAGCCCAACCCTAAATGATGACAGTTTATTACAACAAATACACAAAGCAATCTGCAGGAAAAAAAAAAAACCAAGGAGAAAGCAGGAGGTATCTACCAGCCAGGACTGAAGCAATACGCTCCTGAGAAAAAAATTTCCTGTAATGGTTAGATAAGTGCTTAGGATGTGTTGCAAGCAACAAACTCTCTCTAAATACCCTGTATGAGGAAAATAATCTTGGGCACAGTAATTTGTACACACTTGAGAACTTGGTAATGATCCTAAAAGTCTGTTTTGGATAAATGGGAAATTCTTTTCTGCTATTTAAAAATGTAAAATCAAATGCGATTTTTTTGTTGCTTATATGAAGATCACAGCTAATTAGCCTTAGTTAAGTAAAGCATATCCTTTGAAAATTGGAGACAAGTTCCTTTGCCCTCTGAAGAATTGCCTGTTATTTACATTGTTAATATTAATATCCTGCAGCCTCTAAATTCTGAGTCAGTGTCATTGGAGACAGCCTTGTAACAAACAACCCAGACCTCCAGTAAAATAATGACTCTTGGATAATTCTATTTTTCATTTATTTTCCAACAAGTTGAAATGACTAGTGATTAGTTGAGCCTGATATTCTGAGGGTAAAATCCAGATTCAAGCTGCAAGCCTTTGGAATCTGAATTTGTACCTTCCTCAGCATGTCCTGCAAGTGCAGACTTGTACTGGGAATACTTGTGTAGCTGATGGATTTATTTTCTCTTTTGGAGGTAACCAGCTTCTTGAATGGTACCCAGCACGAGTTGGGAGGCAGAGAGGGGGCTGTGGGTGCAGGATTTGCTGTGTTGGGGAGTTGGGTTGAACATCTTATCCTCTGCCACCTTCTTCAGCAGCTTCTTCAGCTCCTTTAGAGACCAAACCAAAGCAAATGCTTGGCAGCAAGCTGGTCTTCAGCTTGCAAAGTATGGGGGAGTAATAATAATATAGTCAGTGCAGGACACTGGGAAAACTATGGCAAATATTATCAGGGGTGGTGTAGAAATAAGTGCTATCTGTTAATGTAGAGATGGATACTGAAGGGAGGGGGTGAGGATGAGGAGTCAGCCAGAAGTCCTTTGCAAAGGCTGCAAAACAGCAGGACTTGGCATTAAAAGCTCTTTATTATTTGTGCTCTTCTTGCACTTGGAGATTCCAGCAAAAACCAAGTCCTTTGTGAAATTGGCACTGAGTGTGTGCACAGGAAGGAGTGAAAAGTGCCCTGGAGAGATGGGTGCCTGGTGATGGAGCCAACACCAAGGACAGGAGAGGCTTTGGGCTGCACTAAACATACACTGCTGTGTTACCACCTCAGGAGTGTGGATGGCTGCTGTGATGTGAAACTCTTGTTTTCACATGCACAATAAAAATGGAAGATATTCACCAAAGCTGAGGCCTTCCAGATGTGGCCTGATGGAGCTCAGGGCTGCAAGCAGCTTTAAAAAAATAAAATTAAATGAAAAAAATCCCACATTGGTCACTCTATTGAATTATCTGAACTGAAAAGAAATATCAGTAATAAAGAATTAAATAATTAACCAGAATATGTAATTACAAATTGAAGGCTATACACCTTTTATCAGTTACAGACAGTTTTACTAGCTAATGTTTAGGTTTTTGTTTCTAAACTGTTTATGAAGTTTGGAAGCCCCTGTCCTATTAATTGCAATGGGAACTGAGCACCCAGATCCCCAAGGTGACTTTGAAAATCTCTGCCTACTCGATGTTCGCAGCGGTGAATGGAAGCAAAGTTTCTGGGATATGATAATTTCATACTAGAATAAATCTTGTATAAGTTAAAATCCCTGGAAGCTCCAAGGTAGTAGGAGTTATGTACTGGGGAATCTTTAACAAGATCACTGAAGAGATTACTGGTTCAATAAATGAAGATTTTTATCTTGGCTCCTTTGAGACCAGGAAGACACCAAGGGACCAGAGAGAAGCAAGTACAACCCCAGTTGTGGGGTGGGGGAAGAAGACTAGGAACAACAGCCAGGATATAATAGAGCAGCACATCTGACCTTGGTGCTAGGCAAGACTCTAGAAACATTAATAAAGGATGAGATCACGAAACATCTGGAGAAATAAACTAGTCAGCATGGTTTCATAAAGGGTAAATCCTGTCTGACAAATCGGGGGAGTTTTTTTAGGCAGATAATGTGCATAGCAGGCGTGGGTGACAGCATCGGGCTTAATTCTGTCCTTTCTGGGTTCAGGGCACTGATCTGAACAGGGAAAGGATTGGTTTGCTTAACTGGGGTATGGGTTAGGGTACTGCTGGTGTAAGAGGGAGGAATGTGAGGAGTAACAGTCTAACGAAGGGTTAAACTATAGCTCTATGCATATGTTCTGGAAAAAATTGAGTAAAGGTGGTATCCAGTGAGGTGAATAAAGTGGAGATGATGGATTAAATCTGTGGAGAACTTCTGTACAGGACTGGGAAAGCATGGAAGAGAATGGCCCACCACTTCCTCTTGAGACAAACAATAGATATTAAAGTTCGTAGCTCTGAATTGTCAAGATATATGCTGAACAGATAAGTTTTGCAGAGCTCGGAGCAAGAGTTGCAGTACTAATGTGAAGCAGAAGCTAAACCCTATGGAGAAGTATGAACTGTGAAGATGTAAGAGTTTAATCTGACATATTGTAAAGTACTTACCTGGACCTCTGTTGGCTGCCCTGCCCCAGGTAGGACACAGCAGCATCAAATGGACATCCTGGGGATTGCAGAGGGCAGAGGACAGCAGGAGTGATGGGAGCTGCTACGTGCAGAAAGCCTGGGAAACCTGGAAATGTGCTCACTTGGGGGAAAACAAGCTGCTTAAAAGATGAGACGATTTGAAGATTTCAAGATGCTGAGGAGGAATCTCAGAGCGGATGAACTACAGATAAACTCTTTAAATCTACATAGAATCCCACAATGCGTGCTCATCAAATAAGCATAAAGTAGCCGAAATAAGAATATGGATATGTTTGATTCAAGCAGGGTGAAAGAAACTGTTTAATTGCTGACCCAGGATGAAAAAGGAGTCAGCTGGCACTGCTGTCTAACTGTGCTGAAAAATAGGTACATGGTAATGGAGCTGGGGTGGAGGCAGAAATCGGCTCCATAACTTTCTAGCATAATCCGTATCTTGGCTGGTTATGTACTTAAAAGCTACATAATTAAGCATTAAAACATGTGAGGAAGTGATGAGTGTGCAGGCAATACTGGTGGGTCAGCTGGTAGGTGGTACCTTGCTTGTCTGGATGAGCTGCCTGAGTGACAAGAGGAAAGGCAGGGGGCTGTAAATCCCACAAATTCACGGTGTCAGGTGGAAAGCAAGAAGTAGTATTAAAATTAAACTATTAATTATTAAAATAAACCCCCATCTTTAATATTTACATGGGGATTTTTTGTAATAAATTCTCCCAATACTGAGGAATTTTTAGAGGGAACTGTAGCATGAAGACAAACAATCCTGAAGTGCCGTTGAGCAAAGGGAGCGCATGTCTGCGTGCCGTGACCTGCAAGGAGTTACCTAGCAGAGATCTTATTAGTGTTATTGTTGATCCACGAGTTCTCTTGCTGTGTGTGTGACCTGCAAATTAGTCCGCTTGTAAAACTCTGTGGGTATGCTAATTTATGGAGGGAAGGCACAGAAATGGAGGCAGCACACAATTTTTTTAGTAATGGGAGCTGCATGTGTGTTCTTATCCAATGCGTACTGAACTTGATGCACAAAAATAGAAATACCACTGTTGCCTCATGCTCAGTGACACTGCTGATGTGATGTGAGCCAGAACAGGCGAGTACAATAGTCTCTTTGCTCTAAAAAAATCACTTAGTCCATCAGATCATACGAGCACAGCATTGAGCCACTCATGTTTTTCTTTGCATTATTCAAATCCACTCACTAAACTGTGTTTTGTTCAGAGTGGTTTGTTTTGGTATTTTTTTCCTTATTGCAAATTAATGTGGCTAAAATAAGACCCGGTTGGAATCTTTACATAAAACTCTTACCCAACGGGAAGGAAGCAAACGCTTCTCGAGGCTTGAAGTTGTTTGCATTCATTTGTTGGTTTGCTCGATCTGTGCATACTTCTGCTCTTCATGGATTTGATTAGGACTGATGACCCTAAAATGCTATGGGGAAGCTCTTTTGGGATTTGCTATCTGACCACAAATAGGAAATATTGAAACTTGTGCAAAACAGTGCTCTAATGCATTTTCCTAACCCTGTTTGTAGGGGCAATGCAAGTTGCAAGTGTTATCTAACTACTCCCATGCATTTCTTCTTAAAACTGCCCGTTTTGATAGCTCCCCATGACTTTTTTTTTTCCTTTTTGTTAATTCTGACAATATTGTTTCCATTTAGTTCTATCAGACTGTTACTTCAGCTACTTCAGGTTACTTATGGTATAGTTACGGTAACGTAAAATGGAGTAGATTCAAGCTGGAATAACTCCAGCATCTTCCCAGAGCATGAAGCTGTTGTGCCAGTGAAATCATAATTCTTTAAGCTGCTTCTCATTTTTCTGTATCTTTCCCCGTTGCCTTCAGGAGTGAGTCATTAATAGCTGCTCTTCAGGAAATAAAGTGAGAACTCTTTCAGTCCATAACTCACCCCTCACGATTCAAGTACTGAGTCAGTTTTGAACCTTTTAATGCTGCATCATTACCTAACCAGCAAAACAGATGGAAAAGAATAAGTTCATTTACAGTCTAGAAAGATAATACTAAATGCACTGCAAGGCTACTCAGATGTCCCTTTAAAGTCCCACCAGGTCAATAAGGTTTCATCCTACATTTCTAAACTGATGTCAGGTGTTTAGAGATGCTGTACCTGCTTCCTATACATGTCTTTCTTTTCCTGCTGCATGGGGTGTTGTGACCTGCCTAATCAAGTGCCATGTGAC